>NW_020173499.1:302513-320570 GCF_003031525.2 Neophocaena asiaeorientalis asiaeorientalis | reverse complement strand
CTCTCTCTACCAGCTCCCAGTCCGTCCTCACACCATGTTATGGGAGAAGGGTCACAAGGTGTAACTCAAGCAACTTAACACATGAAAGTCTAAAGTCCACTCTTGACATGTAAGTCTGTGCGTGCGTTAACTGAAAAATAAAAATAAAACAAACAGAACAAAAACAGACACATTAAAAGGTACACAGACGACCAAATCAAACAGAAGCAAAAGACAGCAAGATGAACACTGGGAAAGGACAGTCAGTTTGGCATTTGTAACAAGCAAAGCAGAGAATTCGCTTCAGTTTATGGCATCCCAGGCTGAGGGTCGGATAGGGAAGTAATTTTGCAAAGATCAATTAAAATTTGAAGAATAAGTACAGTCAGTCAAAGCCATTCAACTAAATGGTCACAAAAAAATGTCCCCCCAAATGCACTCCTGACTCATCCCATTCCCCTGACCAGGGTGGGGGGAAGGGGTGCTCCCAGCCACCCCACCTTCCCCACTCCTGGCCTCCACAAGGCCAGCATTGGAGGAGAGCACTCTCTCCCAGAGGCCAAACTGACTGAAGCTTTCTGGAATGTCCAGCAAACAGAAAAGACCTGTTTTCCAGGCCCAGGTCACATGAAAAAAGCAGGGAGACCTGACACCAGTGATGAGCCCCACCCTGAGCTGTGCTGTTGCCCTTGCAGCCAGCCTGCACCCCACCCCATTGGCCCTCATCCCCTGACCTGGCCACGGGTCCTTGATCTTCTGTTTTTGAGGGGTTTCTCCATAGCTTATTTCCTAGGGGACTCTGCCTGCTTTTTTTTAAACGAGATGGCCTGGGATAAGCTGGCAGGGAGCACGGAAAAGTCAATTCAGGAGCCAGCATGTGGTTCATAGAGTGGCATACCCACTCCCAGGAAAAACAAGATTTCTGAGCCATCAGCTTGAAATCCACACAGGTTCCAATTCACAGAGCCCTCACACTCACCGAGCTCACCAAGACCTGGACATGGGACCAGGGCTGGAAGCAAATGCAAAGCAGAAGGGAAATTTACATGGCTGAGGGGAGTGTGGGGCTGGGGTCCTCCCCGGGGACGAGCAGGGGCTTATCTGTCGCAGCCGTGCCAGCAGCTGGGGTGGAGCCACCAGTCAGCAGGATGCGGGAAACTACAGGGTCTATTCCAAAGCAGAAGACAGGCCTCGGGAATGAGAACTAGCATCCAGTTCCTAAACGCCTGGCTTTGTCCCCCTGGTCTTCCCCAGAAGCTCCTTAAGTTTATTTTCCTTAGATGTGTCTGTGCCTCTGTGCGTGTGTGCCTTGGGGACTGTGTGTGTTAGTAGATATGTGTCTGAGTCTATGTATGTGATGGGGCAGGAGAGAGTAAGACAGTGTACATGTGTCATGCGTGTGTGTGTGTTAGGGAGCACAATATTGGGGGGCAGGTGGAAGGTTAAGGCCACAAGCAGCATCCCAGGGCCACAGCTAGCCATGCGCTGCATGCCCCTAACCACAAGGCTCCACTGCCACCAAGGAAGGAAATGCCTGGACACACACATTCCCAAACACTCCAGGAGGAAATGGAATTCCAAGAAGAACAAGAATGAGGACCAAGATGGGTACACCTGGCAAGAGAAGGAAGGTACCTGACACAGAGCAGGGGCAGGGAGAAGCAGGGACAGACGAGCGATCCCCACAGTGGGATGCTGTGTGGGACACTGAATGAAGTGGCGAGGGAGAGGGAGACTGCCCGGGAGCCAGGGCATCTGGACTCCAGATGTGAGTGTAGAAACAGGCTATGAAAAACACCAAGGAGAAGGGACTTAGAGTGGCCCCCACCTGGCCAAAATTGACTGCACTCCTAGAAAAGCCTCCACCCCATCCCCTATAATTCTCTCTCCTCTGAGTACTCTTCAGAGGAACAACTCCAGCCTCTACTTGAGGGGCAGCCTCCTCTCCAGTAGGACTCACAGGGCCCCTACAGGGAGCTGCTGTCCTTCTCTTTAGCAGGTCAAGATCATAGTGTCCAGGGGGTCAGTGCTGGCTGGGCTCAAGTCTCCACTGTCCTCAGTCACCACCTGCCTGCCAATATGGGGCCCACGTCCACAGCTTCAGGACTGAGGGGGAGGCACCATGGCTGTCCAAGCAGAAACCACAGGAGCTTTTGGAATCTGCCCAGAAATGCTAACATTCCCAGGCCCTGACCGCCTCCTGGCCTGAAAGACTTTCCCTGAGACCCTACACCCTCTCGGGGGCCACTCCCTGCCTGTGTGGCCCAGCCTTCTCCACCCAGCTCTTGAGGGGGCTGCAGGAGAGAGAGAGAAAGACACACACAGAGAGAGAGAGAGAGAAATAGGGTGTGGGGTAGAAGAGGGAGAGAGGGGCCACTCATGCACAAATACAAGAGTGGGCATGAATGCTTGATATCTTGAGATATGAAGATCACTAGTGAAAGAAGAAAGGTGAGCAAGAATGAGGTGGGAGAGCAAGTGAAAGGAGAGAGCAAAATGGTGAGCCAGCGAGAGTGAGCGAGAGTGAGAGGGAGCGAGCCAGCGCAGGGCAGGGAGCCTGCCACCTACTTCTTCTTGTCCTTGTCCTTCCTCAGAGGCTGCTGCGAGGTGGCGTGCAGGGCCTGAGACTGCAGGGCCTCCACCGCCGCCTTCCTGCGGTTGAAGGCGTTGGTCTCCTCCTCCAATTCCCGGCGCTTCTCCTCCACCTTGCGCTTCTCTTCCTGGTGGACCCGCTTGAGGTGTTCAAACTTCTCGTGGAGCTGGGAGCAGAAGGCGGGGAGGCCGGGCTTCATGTGGGCCCAGAAGGAGCCCGGGCCCTCCCTGGCCTGGCCTCACCACAACCCTCAAGCCCCGCCCACACCTCTCTCTCCTTCTCCTTCAACTCCAGCTCCGTCTCCTTCACTTTGTTGACGAACATCTGCCTCATCTCCTCCTCCTTCCTCTGCAGCTCACTCAGGAATTCTTTCCTCTTGGCCTCGTATGTCTCCTGTAGGCTGTGGAGACCCAGAGAAAAGAGGCCAACGCGGGGATTATGGCGGAACGGAGTGGGCAGAGCCAGAGAAGCGAAATCACGTGGGCATGGGGGATCGGGGGGAGAGGATGCTGGGGTCCCAACAGCCTCTCTCCCCAGCTCACAAGCCCCCAGAACAGATGCCGACGTGGCAAGTCTGGCTGTGGCTGGGGAGATAGGCTGTCACCTGAAAGGCTGGCTGTCACCATCGCTGTCCTGGAAGCCCATCTCCTCCAACTTGCAGCGCCGGTAGAGCTCGTAGTGCCGACTGTGGGTCTGCTCGCGGAGGTCCTCCATGTTCACCCGGATCAACATTTCCCGGAGCTTCACGAAGTCGCAGTGATTTTCGTTCTCCACTGAAAGGAGAGGGCACGTGGGCATCAGGCAGGCTCCCAGCCACCAGCACAGGAAGGATGGGGCACAGGACAGTGGTTAGGGTGTTAGAGGTAGACTCCAGAGAGAGGACAGGCAGCAGATGGTCACGGTGAGGACACAGGACAGGGGACTGAGTCCGGGTCCCCAGCCGGGGCTGGGCTCTCACCAACACACTCACCCTGCACCACGCCCCAAGGGTACTGCCGTGCTCGCACCAGCTTGTTCCCCACCTTCACCTCCTCGGTGCTGCCCACCACGGCAAAGGGCAGGTGTGCCTGGAAAGGGGCCCAAGTGTGCATGAGCACTGAGCTGACACAGGCTAATGAACAGACCCACCCTCACTGCCCCTGGGCCCCAGGGAGGGGTTGCCCAGACCTGAACAAGGCCTGGCCAGATGCTCACTTGACGGCTTTCCTTTGGAGAAATATCCTGGAACCTCCACACAAGGGAGTGGGCTGAACCCGCAACCCCTTTCCTCTTGTTCTAGGGTGTTCTTTCAGCCCTTGGGCTCCCCAGGGGCCACTAGAAGCTCTCTCAAACGACCTGTGGGCCTGGCTCTCTTCCAAGTTCCCAAGCCCTGGCATCCTGCCTGCTTGCTCCTGCAGGTTTCAGGTCCTAACCCTGAGTTCGTACCTTGGGAAACTTAAACCTGGGGAAGCCCCGGTACCAGCCCAATACCCAATTCTTCCCATCTCCTGTCCAGAAGATGCAGGACTGGCCAGCTCCCAGATGCCCACCCATCTTTCCTGGAGAGCTAAGGTTGAAACCCAGGGAAAAGAGAGTGGCCTGGGGCTGGCTCCAAGCCCTCTGGCCCCAGAGCCCCAAGGCCCTTGCCCAACACTCACATTCATGACCGCATTAATCTCTGCAACAGCTTCATCATCCGTGGGAAACTGGTAGATCTGGACCCCATTGCTGACCAGCTCACCCATGATCTTGATCTTGAACTTGTGGAGCTCACTCTTGGAAATGGTGTCCGCTTTGGCGATGATGGGAATAATGTTCACCTGCCAGGATTGAGGAGAGGGGTCAGCAGGTGAGTTGCTCCTTGACTGTGGAGAGCCCTGCTCAGGCCACACCCCTGGGCAGGCGGGCAGGAAGCCAGAGAGATGGAGCTGCTCCTAAGGGGTGTCCTGGCCTGAATCCAGCCAGCTGGGGCCATTCTGACCGGTTGTAACAATTGGCTGCAGTGTTTCTTACAGCCCTGGCTGCCCCAAACCTCCATCCAGCCCCAAATTACTCCCTTGGGCATACCCAGCTTTGACCCAGAGTGCTCTGAAGGTCTTAACAGGTGTGGGGCCTGACAGGACCAGCAGTAGGGGGCTGAGCACCCCCAAAGCAGGTTAGATGACCCATTAGCAGAAGCCACAGGAAGACCTCAAAATCTCCCAGGCCAAGGTTATCCCATTGTTCACAGTGAAAATTAACTCCTGAGAGAGGGGAGCAGTCACGTGAGAGCTGACAGGTGACGCTGGGGCTGCACACCCTCCAGGACCCCATGCCATTCCTGTCATTCCCATGAAGCTGCCCTTTTAATACCCACTCCTCATTCCTACTCTAATTCTGGGGCTTAACTCTCCTATCTCTACTGTGCTCAGGAGGACCCCAAGGGAAAGCCACGGCAGGAAGGACAGGGGAAGTGAAGGCAGCAGAGGAACTAGGAATTGAGAGAGAGAAAATGAGCAGAGAATTGGGATGCTCTGGGGAGGTGGGGTCAGAGGGGCAGAGGGACGGGGGCGAGGTGGGGAGGTAACTCTAGGGAGATGGAGAGGATGCCAGGAGCTAGCAGGCTGAGAATAAGAATCAACTCAGCTGGAATGAATGGGCTCAGGGCCAGACGCAGGGGACAGAGATCTAGAGAAAGAGCCCAGAGCAATGGGGGCTGGCTGGAGCCATAGGGACAGATGCAAGAGAAGATACAGAGAGGACCAAGCCCAGGGGGCTGTCCACAAGCCCCCAACCACACACCCCCTCTGTGGAAGATGGGGAGCCCACAGAATCAGCTGGAGGGGGGCCAGACCTTGCTGTCTAGTTTCTTCATGGTCACCAGATCCAGGGACTTGAGGGAGTGCCCCGTGGGCGTGATGAAGTAGAGGCAGACGTGGATCCTCGTGTCATGGTAGTCGAAGAGCGAACGGCGGATCTTCAGCTCCTCCTGCAGGTAGTTTTCAAACTGCGCATCGATGTAGTCGACTATGGGCCTGTAACTACAGACGGCTCCGTCACTGGAAGGCAGGCAGCAGAGCCGTGGTGCAAGGCCTGGAGCCCAGCCAGGCTGCCCACCAGCCTTCTCTCTGTGGGAACGAACAGCTTCTACCTGGGGATCCCTGTCTGGGTACAGGTGGCTAACCCCTTCTCCTGGTCCCCCAAGGGGTCCTCAGGACCTTAGATATTCTCCTAACGGCCCTCCCCTGGCCCCCATGGAGTGCGGGCTTGGTTACTTGTCTGGGGCAGCGAGGAGTGCAGAGCACTCGGGCAGAGTGTTAGAACCACGGCCAACGTGGAGGGACGGGGAAGAGACCAGGCGGGCCGCCCTTCCTGCCGCTTGCCTCTCATCCTTATTGATCTGATCCCCGAAGCCCACGGCATCCACGATGGTCAGCTTGAGCTGCACGTTGCTCTCTTGGAGGTCGTAGGTCTGGGGCCGCAGGCGCACACACTCCTCATGGTGACTGGCTTCCTCGGTCTCAAAGGTCGTGTTGAAGAGCGTGTTCATCAGTGTGGACTTGCCAATGCCAGTCTCCCCTGGGGGGGCAAGGAGTGGGCAGAGGGGATGTCAAAGGCTGGAACTGGGGCTGTCCCTGGCTGTTGGGTAAGCCAGGTGGGGCTCAGGCACCCTCGGCCTCTGTACAAGAGAGGGGGACAGGTCTCCCACTCCATCCCCCACTGTCCCCAACCTCATGAACCATCCCTTCTCAGTGGCCTCAGAAATAATACATGGAAGGAAGACCCAAAAGGCTGACTTGGACATAAGACATGGCTACATGGGGTGTGTAGGTGTTTCCTCAGAGCGTGGGGAAGAGACAAAGCCAGGCAGTTGTGAGATACCACTAGACACTGGCCTCTGCTGGCCTCAATGGGACCCGGTCACCTGCTCTGCACACCATCCCTCCTGGGCCCAGGAAGGTCACGGGGCCAGCAGGGTCAGGGTCTGAAGCCACCAGTGGCTCAGCTCACCTGCTGTGGGTGGCCCCAACTTCACGAAGCTTTAATGGGAGGGGGGAGGTTCAGGAAAGGCTGCTTTCCAAGGGGCACCCACATCCTGGCAGATGCCAGGGCTTGGGCACCTGTAGAGGGTCTGGCAGAGCTTTTTGTCCCCTCTGGGAGCTCCAGGCCCGGAGGCACATGGAACCTTCCAGAGCCTCCCTGTTGGGGGCTGTATTTGTTTAGATGTGTACTGGAGCTCTTACTACATAACACTGTAATGCAGGGACAGTCTGGTTTACCACAGTGTCCTTGACAAATAGTAGGAACAACAATAGCTGTTTTTTAAATAAACAAACAAACAAATGGATCCCAACCACTGTGATAAACACTCAAAGCACTTCCAAGCTTTTTACTCTTTCCAAGTTTACTCTTCATGGAAACACTGAATCAGGCCCTGGCTCCACCTCTATCTTTGACCCTGGCAGAGACACCCACCAAAGCCTCGTCCTGACCCCCCAAAGTGTCACTCTGCCTGGGAGGTCCCCTTGCAGCTCAACAGGTGGTCAGGGCAGCAGCACCCCATCTCCCAGAAGCCCCGCGTCCATCCTCTGTCTGAGGCTGCCCCCTGGCCAGGCATGACACTCACCCACACAGAGGATGTTGAAGCTGAAGCCCTGAGTGACCGACTTGCTGACCAGCTGGTCGGGGAGGCTGTCGAAACCCACATGGCCACCCAGGGAGAGGCTCCGGGGCTCTGGCTCTGCATTCTGCCAAGAGAGAGGAGAGAGACAGTGAGCCCACTAGGGAAGAGGGGCCAAGTAGCGGGGAGGCTAAACCTGAGTCACACCATCCCCGCTCCACTGCCAACCTTGTCTCAATCCTCAGCACATCTCACGACACATCGTGAGTGCATCGGAGCTCCAATTCCAGGCCAAGTTTCCACAGAGGGAGCCCCAGGGCCTCAGGACCCATGACTCTATCTGGGAAAAGGCCCTTTCACGTGTGGCTTTGCTCCTCCTGGGCTGGCGAGGAATGTCTACGCCTGAGGTGTCTCCTGGCAGGTGGCCCCAAGACCTATGGCTGCTACCTGAGGGCTCACCTGCCCTCCTGCCCAGGAGGAGGCCCCAGATGGTCCCTGGATCTTAAACGAAGATTTCAAAAGGCCAAGATTAGAGGGTGTGTATGTTCCTATGGCCCCTTCCTACTGAAGCAGGACTCAAGCAGAGGCAGGTTTGGCCTGACCCCCTCACACTTGCACTATCGGGGGGCCTCTCCCATCAGGCTGGGCTCACAGTCCTCCACGGGCACCCCTTGCTCCTCACACACCCAAGCATGGAATGCACACGTGGGCCCTGCTGAAGGGGCCGGCGCTCACTGGGTTTCAGGACCAGTCTCTGGGGCATTGTGCCTCTGAGGCCTCAGTGGTACTCTGCAGGGACTCCCAGGCTCTGGCTCCTGCCGTCCTCCCGGCCCCACCCCAGTCCTAGTTGCTTAGACAGAGGATTCTGGATGAGAACGTGGAGGCCTGCCCAGAGAGGCAGGCAGCAGGTCCTGAGCGAGCAGGGGCCAGTGAGCTGGCCCAGAGCACTATAAAAAGAACCCACCGGGACCCAAAGCAGAGCGTCAAGGTCAGGCTCCCATTTGTGTGGATTCTTTGCTTCCCTGGGAATGGGGGTGGAATGCTGTCCTCTGACGGAAGCTTCCCAGGCTCATCCTCCCCAGGTTTGGGTCCTCTCGAGGGCAGGCCCCAGACAGCTCCGCGTAGGGCAGAAGCATGCCTCCTCTGTTCCCAAGCCCCTCTGCCCTGACTGCCAGCTCGACAGAGCAAGGACAGGACAGGACAGGACAGGGGGTCTAAGTCTCATCCTGCCATCCAGCTCACAGCTCCTGAGGGGAGGAAACAGGCCCAACTGAAGACAGTCCCAGAAGCACTGATCAGGACAGTGGCAGCCCTTGTGTGGGTATAGGCACAGTGAACAGAGAGGGCTGAGGACCAGAGAGTAGGGCCCTGGCACCCTGCCCTCCAGCACAGGGATCTCCTGAGCATCTGCGCTCCCCCTGACCTCTCTGCAGCCGCAGCCTGTTGCCTCAGCCTGAACCCTCTGACCATTCTTTCCTCCCAACCAGAGCCCCTTGGCACTCAAACCCAACCCTCTCTTCTTCATTAATTATGCCTACCTGCCCCTTCCCCCAGGCCCCTCCCCCAGCTCAGTCATGGCATCCCTGCATCAAAGACTCCCAAGTGTGTGTGTGGGCAGCCTAGACCCCACATGGCCCCTCCGGGCAGCTGTACTATCCCCTTGAACAAGTCAGAGTTACCCCTAAGCAGTTCCCTCCAATGACCCTCTTTCAACAGAGCCTCTGCTCTTATAGCTGACCCTTTCTCCCTGCCCCCATCCCCAGCGGAATGAGTCCCAACCTTCCCAATCAAGCCCAGGTCCCCCCAGGGCTGCAAACATAACAACAAAGAGGCCCAAAGGCAGCTTCCTCTCACTGGTAGCCACATCAAAACCAGTAAATGGAGCATAGGAAGTGCTGGGTCTGGTTCAAACCCCCTAGCATGGCATTCTGGGCCCTTTACCATCTGAGACCTTTTCCACAGGCTTGGTTCCTGCCCAGCTGGTTATCTCTGGATATACTTTTCAAACTTGACACCTTCCCCAGGCTCCAGAGCTCACTCTACCTTTCCCTGGCACCTGCTTTGACTTGGCCCCCCAGTACGCACATGCCACACCCCTCACTTGGCTGTGACCCCATTTCCTTGCACTATTAGTTGTCCTTTTTATATGCATCATGATTCTCCAACTGTTCCATGAGCTCCTTGAAGTGGGCCGCAGGCTGGGGGAGGTCAGCTTTCCCACTTCCCACCCTCCCACCACTATGTCCAATGTGCTAGACAACACTACCACTTATAAGTTACTGAACACCGTCTTCACTGCCACAGCATCAGGGGTATCTGCCCACCTTACACAGAGCTTCATTATTCGGTCTCTGTTCCACCTGCTCGTGGCAGCTTGAGGATCAAATGGAGGACAGAACAGTTAGTCTAGGGCTTTCTTTTCAGGCGAGACTGAAAATCTCCAAAATTTAAGGCGTGCTGTGCTTGCAGAGAAGGCTATGTGTTTATTCATCCTCTTTTTCCAAGGGTGACACAATCAGGATGCAATCCAACATCCTGTAGTCTGCCGCCAAAACCCACCCAGTCAGCTGTCTGGAAGCCACGCACGCGCACACACACACTCGGCTTCAGAGTCCTTACACAGAATCAGAGGCCATCCTGTTCCTGATTTTCCCCAACTCTCTTACAGTCCCAGGCTCCAAAGGCTAAGAGCAGCACTCAGGGGTCTCACACAAGCCCACCCACCCACGCTCAGCGAGCCCTGCCTGCCTTCACTCACACAGCTGGGCTCTCTCTGGGGAAGTGTGTACATACAGGGAGGTCTTCGTCCCCAAGTTGTTGCCCAGGCTACACTCTGTCACTCCAAGGGCCACAGACCTGGGGCAATCGATCCTGCTTAGGAGCCTCGGGGGCCACGGGAGTGTCAATCTCCAGAGCACGCGTGCACGCACACACATCCACACACAGAAGAATGGCCGCTGGTCCTCACGGGGACAGAGTGTTATTCCCTGGTCTCAGGAGACTGATCTGACCTCCCAGCTCTATTGAGGTGTGACTCTTATTAATGCCAACCTCCCCGATCCTATATCTGGCAACAACAACATGTGATCCAAGGTGCGACACTCCCTCCAAGGTGCCCGCCCAGGTGTCTCCATTGACCTGTGTTGGGTCTCAGCCTAGGAGGAGCCAGCAGCCTACAAAGCACCCCTGGCATATCTCAGCTACCACAACTCAGAAAGGAACTTCAGGTCTCTCGCTGGTTACTTGCAATTTGTCAGGTAAGACCTCAGCTCCAGTTCCAGGGCTGGGTCCTAACAGTCCTGAGCCAATTAGCATGATCGCACGATTGGTGAGGCACAGGCAAGCGACCCAGATTGAGCCTTTATGACCATCTTGTAGCCATTAGGGGAGCCAGCGTAAGACTGAAGCCCACTCACAGAGGATGGCTGAGCCAAGAAAATCACAGAGGAGAGAGAGCCAGTGTCTGCCCTACCTCTGAGCTTTTCCCTTTACCCCGGCCACATCTCCCCTTTACTGTTTAAGCTAGCTGAATGGGGCTATCTATTACCTGCAACTGAAAGCATCTTGACTGCTACAGCCCCCAAAGTGAACCTCTGAATGCAGAGGAACAGGGAGAAAGCAAGGAGAGTAAGGACAGGGAAGGAAAAAGTGGTGTTACGACCACAGGAAGGAATGGATGTCAAATGATGCCACCAACACCTCACCAAGGTCCACCTGTGCAGACTAAACCAAGCGATTTACACAGTCTCCTACGCAGCCCTTCCCCACGCCGTGTGGCAGAGACCATTATTATGCCCATTTTACAGGTAAGGAAACTGAGGTGCACAGAAGCTAAAGAACTAATCAGGGTAGAGTAGGGGTTTGAGAGCAGCCAAGCCCGTGCCCCAAACACTCAGCTGCACTGCACCCCCTACTCTTACTATGCTCCCAACTTACTCATTCAGCCACTCAACACAGGCCTGCTGGGCACATCTACTGTGTGCCAGGCACTGGGACAGCCACTAATGAAGAGACGAAGACACCAGATCCTTAACCTCAGGGGCTCAGTCTAATTCAGTCTACACTCAAACGGCTGTGACAGCCAGGCAGGCCACGTAAATGGATGAAGGGGAGCAGGATAGTAACAATAACAACCACCACACCTAACAGTTATCAAGGGCTTACCAGGTGTGACTCTAATTTCACCTCATTTAGTCCACACATCAGCCCTATGAGGTAGGCTGTATATTATCCCCACTGCACAGAAATAGACAATTGAGGCACCAAGAGACTAAGTAACTTTCCCAAGATGACACTGCTCAGGAGGGTGAAGCCAGGATCTAAATGGAGATGGTGTGACTGTAAAACCCACACTTCCAGCCACATCACTCTGCCGCCTATTGGATGAAAGACCCGGTGACTTGGCTGAGTGCGGGGTCCCTCAGGGAGAGGCAGGAAGAGTGGGGAACTGAAGAGGCTGTGCTCGGTCCATGATGGCTATGGTTTTGTGACTCCAGCCAACTGTGGGAAGGCAGACCTAGCATTACTAAATCTTCCAATTTTTTAAAGAGAATCCAGAAATCCAGATTTTTTTGCGAAACCCACTAGTTTTCAAAGGTTGGCAACAACTACCAATGGAGAATACCATGAGGGTCCAACTCAACGTGTCTGGGGGTTGGACCTGACCCATGGTCTGACAGTCTGCAACCCCGGGTCTGGCAGAATGGTGACCTGGAAGGACAAAACACCCAGTCTGCACTCTTGGGCATGGAGCCCCACAGGAGACTGTTCTGCGGGAGGAGACTTCAGGCTGGACAACTTAACTCGGACCCTGGTGAGAGGCAGACCCAGCTGCTTCTGGCCCTTTCCACATACCCAGCTCCCAGGGTGCCAGCTCAGGGGGCTCAAAGTGTCCTCAAATCTCCAGGATAGAGAGATGGCAGCTCTGAACTCTACACACACAATGGGAAACTCCACAGGGCCCCTCTCTGATCACTAACAAGCTTTTGGCTCCTAAGCCAGGCTCTGGGCTTCTATGTCATCATTTCTTTGGCACATCAAAGACAACAACCAAAATAATAACTGCTCAGGCTGACTGCGTTCCTCCATGCCCAGTTGTCCAGAAAAAAGTAGAGAATGGCATTTTGTTATGCAGCCCAGTGGATAAATAGGACATCCTTTTCCTGACCAGGAAACGCTGTCTGAGCCTTCTGGAGCAGCCCCAAACACCAGACAAAAGGAGCTGTCCCTTTTACCAAGAAGAGAGGTGGGACCTGGGGGGAAACCATGTCTCGCACTTGCCCACAAAAACAGGATTTTATCCAAAAGAAAGTGGAAATCTGCTGAATGTCTAAACCAGTAGAGCCAAGGAAGCTATGGGTGAAAAAAGCCCCCCGAGATCAAACCTCCCAAACGAGGTTGGCTGTTGGGGTGGGAGTAGAGATGGCACCCCATCATTAGTGTACTTGGCTCCTGAATCCTAGGCAAAGAACAGCCCCTACCCCAGGTCTTCCACAGAGTCCTCTCCAAGTGCCTTGGACTTCAGATGCTTTTCTCCCCCCAGGCTCCCATGCCTAGTACCCACTGTCCTGAGCACCCAGCAGTCAGACAGGAAGCCTTTTCCCCAGGAGAGCTCCAGCTCTGGGGGACCCTATAAAGTCCTTGTGCAGTGGACCCAGGAGTCATTGCGCCACTGGGAGCCTTCTCCGCCTGTGTTCCTGGCACAAAGCACCCTACCCCTGGCTCTAGCTACTCTCAGCAGCCTGGGCCTTAAATAGCCAGAGCAGAGGCCCCTGGCCAGAACCCATGGTCATAGCACAACTGTCCTTGAGTCCGAGAGGAATCCTAGGAATTTTCCCAGGAAAGGCTTAGGCTCTGGTCCCAGGATTCCACAGCCAGCCTCTAAGCCCAGGTCAAAGGTTACGGGAAATAACTACAGGGATGTACATAGGAGGGTGGGGGTGGGAATGCTGCTATCCTGGGCCAGGAGGGAAGAACAGAGGCAGAATATACCTGTCCCCAGTCAAGAGGACACCTGAGAACCAAAGTGTCTCTCTCTCCTAAGGTGGCAACAAACCTGGGGAGAAGACG
This sequence comes from Neophocaena asiaeorientalis asiaeorientalis, assembly GCF_003031525.2. NCBI lineage: Eukaryota > Metazoa > Chordata > Mammalia > Artiodactyla > Phocoenidae > Neophocaena > Neophocaena asiaeorientalis. The sequence goes on along the minus strand of NW_020173499.1, from coordinate 307,350 downwards.
CAAGCCAGGATCAGCCTTCATGGTGCCAGCACGGTGGCAGATGAGGTAATAATGGCAAGATGGCAGTTGGGCCCCAGGAGGAGATCACCAGTCACTCTCTCAAGGCCAGTCATCCTCTCCCCCATCCTGGGAAGCAAAGGGACTTTGGGAGCAAAAGTACCCCCAGGAAGGCTACCCTGGTGGCGCAGTGGTTGAGAGTCCGCCTGCTGATGCAGGGGACACGGGTTTGTGCCCCAGTCCGGGAAGATCCCACATGCCACGGAGCGGCTGGGCCCGTGAGCCATGGCCGCTGAGCCTGTGCGTCTGGAGCCTGTGCTCTGCAGCGGGAGAGGTCACGGCAGTGAGAGGCCCGCGTACCTTAAAAAAAAAAAAAAAAAGTACCCCCAGGAGACCGAGGTCACCCCATGCCCTGACCTCAATACTCCAGTTTCTCTGCTTCCCTGTCTCACTAAGAGGCACTTTCCTCCCTCTTTCTGCACACAGACAGCAGGACTACCACTCAGTAATTGGGGATGGCTTATTTCACACTTCTCATGTCAAAATCAGGTTTCCAAGAAGCCAAGAGTACGGTTACTGGTCTCTGGGCCCACCCACCTCGCCCCAGGCCTAGGACACAGGGATGTCATGTCATCCCTCCCGTGGGAGGGAACGGTCCATCCCACCACAGAGCAGATAGGGAAGGCACTCTGGGCCACAGAAGGTACTGGAACCCCAGGTGTTCATACTTTCCCACTTGGCTCAGGGGCTCCAGCAGCAGCCCCCTACTTCCCCACAGCAGGGAAAGCCACAGCGGTCTGGACACCGCAGGATGGAGGCAATCTATTTTCCACAGTGAATGAGACCCCACCTTTGGAAAGAGGAATGTAGGCAGCAAAGGTGACTATGCCCCCCTCCTACCCCACAATGGATGCCAGTGCTGGGAAGGGGCAGAGAAATACATGGGCACCAACATGGGTCAGCAGAGGCTCGGGGCAGCACTGCTGTACTTCTCTGTTGCTTGCACCATTCACCCCAGCACCAGGCAGAGTGTCAGACTCGTACCCAGGCCCCACAGCCAGGTCTGGTGAGTGGACTTAGGTCCATGGCCCACAGTCCCTCCTGAACCCCGGCCCTCAGGTGGTCCAAGCCCAGAAGGCCCCTCAGAAAGTGGCCAGCACCTATGATCTGAAATAGGCTCTTATTCCTTCCTCCCCTGGTCTGTCCCTCTGATGTGGCTTCCAAGATAAGGCTCAAGAACCATCTAGAAGCCATGTGTTCCGAGGAGGAGAATATCTAATTTGCCCCAATACCACCCAGGGCAACTGGTGTTACAGCCTAGACGCCCCTTGCCCTGTCCTCCACCACCTCTTCCCAGCCATGGTTCCTCACGTGAGCCCTGAGGATGCAGATGGCTCTAGCAAAGAACACCTGTATCACGAGGGCATGTTGACCTTGGGAGGCATCCTTTCCCCTGGCAGATGTGTCTCCCTCCTGCCTGCACAGCACCATATCTAGTTGTCTGGCAAAGCTTGTACCTTGGGGGCCATGACTGGGGATTCTAAGACCCAACCTAGCAGCACAGAGGCAGGAAGACTGGAGAGGCTGCAGGGGACACATAGAGACCAGCCAGTTCTCAGGCCCTTTGCTCTGTCATCCTGCAGTGGCTTCCTTCTGGTAGCTGGACCGGAGCCACAGAAACGTTCGTGCTAGTTACTGCCCCAAATATGTACCTCCACCTAGCCCATCTTAGGGCTCAAAACTCAGAGGGCTCCACCCTCTCTGTCATCTCAAGGGGTACTGGGGGCTGAGGCTGGGTCTGAGGCCCAAACTTGCCAATGACCAGAGTCTGCATCTCACCCAACCGTGGCTGCTGGCATCAACAAGATGATGGACACAAAGCATCCAGTGCCCTCCCTGCCATCCAAAGCTTTTGACAAATATCTGGCCCTGTGCTCCAAGCCTCCATCAGTTCTCCTGCATCGTTGGCATTGTGGTCAGTCTCCTTCTTGCCACCTTCTCTGTTCCTACTCTGCTCAGTCCCTTTTCATGTGCTCCCTTGGATCACCAATGCCTCCCCATCAGTCTCCCTGCTCTGACCCATTCCAGTCCAGATCCCAGGCAGACCTTGCTAAAGTGAGCACCCATAGCATGGTATGATGCCCATGAGGGGGACAGGGCAGGGCAGACCCACCTCCCAAGGGGAGAGGGTAGAGCTGCAGCTTTGCAGGTTGGCGCTCGCTTAAGACCCCTCCATACCACCAGGCATTGAGAGCTGCACAGATGTACCTTGTTCAGCTCCTACTTCTCCTTCGGAACAGCTCAACAAGGAGGTTACTGGTCATTTTTACAGGACAGGGAGACACCACTCTGTGACAGGCCCACTGGGCTGCCTCCCACATTCCTTCCCACCAGCTCTTGCCTCAGGGACAGAGTAGGCACTCCCTGGATAGCCTGCTTCTTGGGGAAGTGTCAAGATTACAGGGGTGACAACGGAAGTGACAGATGGTGCTGGGGATAAAGCGGAGATGGGGGTGGGGGGGAGCGATGGGCTGGGAGGAGTGCCAGGCGCGAGGCTGCCATACTGCACGCTTCTTCCCTCTCCCCCTCAGACCTCCACTTTCCCTGGGCCCTCAATCCTCCCTCGCTATAGAGTTTGAACTCTGCCCCATGAGATTCTGACAGTAAAAACACAGGAGATGGCCCCTGGGGCAGACAAAGAGTAAGGCCCAGAGTCTGGGACCAATTAAGGAGGAGGGGCAGAGCAAGAATGGACAGGAGTCTGGCTGCCCAAGGAGGGCCAGAGGCAACAGACTCCCCAGAGGGCTGTCCCAGACATGCACATCCTAGGAGATTTCGACCGTAACCCCATGGCTGATCTAGGATTGAGCAAGGCCCAGCCAAAATGTAAAGGTTGTTGAGCCTGCAATCTTTATATCATGCTACATGGAGAATAGGAACCCAGCACACACTGACCTCAAAGTACCATTCCATATGTTCATCTAAGCTCCAGGTTGGGACAGTTCCCAGGCCCTCCTGGGCTGGTCTGACCACCGAGCTAGCCTGAGGGGCAGCGTCAACCTGCCACAGCTCAACCAGATTATAGCCTCATGGCCACTTAACACCCAGTTCAACCCTGCAGCAAGTGAGACACCTAACATATCTCCAAACATGCCATAGATTGCAATTACTTCCACAAACTCTTTGAAGAATATCAGTATGGTTATTGCCACTTTATAGCAAGATAAAGGAAGAAATGATTTTCCCAGGATGACAAGGCAGGAGAGGAGAATGGAGTCCAAACTCCTAAATTCAGGCCAAACCCAACCCAAGGTCTCCACCCAAATTCAACCATGTCCATGTCCTCCCAGGAGGCTGACAACTCAGAGTGTGAAGGGTGTGGAAGGTGTCCATCCATCCAGCTTAACCTGGCACAGTAACCACGGCCCCTGAGCTCAGGCTGTACATCCTTATTTGAGTCAATCCTCTCTCTGTGCCTCGGCCCACCATGTCAATAATACCTGAAATCCTTGCAGATATGGTTTAAGAGCAAACACAGGAATCTTTCAAAGGAAGAGCCTTTCCAGCCCAGTGCCTGCCACTGCAGCTAGGCCTCTCAGCTCAGCCTCTGAGGATAATCTCTGGACGCGTGTGGTGATGGGAGCCCCTAGGGAGGGTGCCGTGTGATGGAGCAAGCTCATTCTCTGCTGCCTTCTTACACACAGGGCCAGTCTTCACATCCACATGGGCACTAAGTAACATGTATTATTTATTGTGTCTTTACCATGTGCCAGACACTGCTCTAAGCACCTCGCCTGGATACTCTCATTAAATCCTTCCAATAACCCTATGAGGGAGGTAGTATTTTTATTCCATTATACAGATGAGAACACTGAGGGGTTAAACAACTTGCCCAGGGTCACAAGGCCAACAAGCAGTAATCTAGGATTCACATCAGGCAGTCTGTTTCTAGTTACTCTACATACTGCTCCCACCTGCAAGACCAACTGTTAGAGTAACCTCTGGCCACAGACAGACAAGACCCAGACATAACTTTCTGGTCAGCTGGGCACAGAAAATGCACACAGGCACGCGGGCAGAGATGTACAAACACACACAGCTCTCTTGGCCTCCAGCTAACCAGCAGGTCTGTTGGGATTCATGCACAGCCCTCCTGGGGTACATAAATTCCCATTTACAGTGCAGGGGTAGGGTGAATCTCTGATTTGCCCAACCTCTGAATCTGCCCCTCCTGTGTTTAAACTTACTGAACTGACTCGCAGGCCCCTCTCCAATGAGAATAAAACACCCAAGTCTAAAAATTATGAAACCAAGAGTTCCTGCTTTACTTACGCATATTTCCAAAGTAGACCAACATTTTTAGATTAAAGAGAAAATTTACATATATAAGTTCAGATGACAATATTTATAGCATTAATTACATAAGTCCAGAATCCCTTATTTAGCCCCAGAACCAATTCCTTATCAGTCACATATTTAGCATTTCCCCACTACCCCCAACATCCCTGGGCCCTCCCTCCCCCTTACCACCAACCAGGGCCTCACATGCTGGCAAGAGGACACAGCTTCCTTCACTGTCACAGCCCAACCTCCCAGACACACCCAAATCCAGCCTTAGACATCAGGGGACATGCAGACACAATCCCCAAAAGGCCCCTCTCCCCCGCGTGAATTATGAAAGCCTTTGGGAAGTTGGCTATTGGCTGGCTCAGGCCCAGAGAGATCTGTACAGGGACCACCAGAGACGTTAGCCCTGCAGAAGGCATACCTGGACTGGGGCCCAAACATCCACTGGGCTGAATCTGGAATCCCTCCAGTTCCTGGGGAATGGCTGCTTCAG
>NW_020173499.1:302200-302329 GCF_003031525.2 Neophocaena asiaeorientalis asiaeorientalis | reverse complement strand
TTCAGGACCCAGGTCTGCAACTGCCCTGGGCTCATTTGAGGGACTCCCTAGGATCCCTAGGGCTTCATCCTCACCGGCTGTACCCATCCAACAGCACCTGCGCGGCTAGGAATCTCCCCAGTCCTGCAG
>NW_020173499.1:301928-302052 GCF_003031525.2 Neophocaena asiaeorientalis asiaeorientalis | reverse complement strand
CAGCCGTGCAGAAACACTAGGGAGAAGTGGGTCCGAAGTATCCTAGATCCTCCCCTCTGGCCCCCGGGGCCCCAGTCTGTCCTCAGACCTGGCCAGGACCAGGCGGGTATTTATCTGCTTCTCT
>NW_020173499.1:301621-301842 GCF_003031525.2 Neophocaena asiaeorientalis asiaeorientalis | reverse complement strand
CCAGGGGGGCGCCCCCGCCAGCCTCCGGCAAGGCGCCCCCGCCCGACGCCCTGGGACCCGGGACTAGCGCTGCGAAGAGCCCGCTCCGGTGTCCCCCGTCGCGCCCAGCGTCGAGGCCCGGCCGCGCGGCGCTGACAGTCCGGCTCGCGACCCCAGCCAGCTGCAGGGCGGCCCCCTCCCCGCGTCCAGCGCCTCCCGCGCGCGCCGCGGCCCAACAGGGC
>NW_020173499.1:263762-301611 GCF_003031525.2 Neophocaena asiaeorientalis asiaeorientalis | reverse complement strand
CCTCTCCGCCCGGCCCGGCCACGAGCGCAGCCGGAGCCCCTCCGCTAGGATGACCGGGGGTCTCCGCTGCGAGGCGGGAGGTGCCGGCTGCGGGGACTGCTGGGACTTGTAGTCCCCGAGTTGGGGGACAGGGAGGGCAGTGCCCGAGGGGCCGGGGCCGGTGCCTGCCGGCTTGCCGCGTGTCCCTGGGAGGCTGGGGCCAAGCCCAGGAGGGAGTGTCCCGCTCCCGCGCGCTAGGAAGTCCGCTCCGTGCGGAGGAGATTGGAGTGCTGCTAGCGCCCTTGGGGTCTCCCCCACCAAGCCGCCTCCACCCGGTCGGAGCTTGTAAATGCACTGGGATCACCCGCCAGAATGTCGACGGACTGCATGCAGCCGGTCGGGTCCAGGAGAGGCTGCCTCAGCCTCGGGTGACCGTACCCCGGGCCCCACCTGATGCTCTGGTCCGAGCCAGGGCGGCACCCAGGGCGGGACCCGCGCGTCCGGCCGGGCGACCTTCCCGGGCTAGGGACCAGTCTTTCGCTTCTTGCGCAACAAATGCTCAGGATGCGAAGTTCAGGCTCGGGATTCGTGCAATAGAAGCTGAGCTCGACAGTCAAGACATCAGATTGCAAGTGACCGTCACCCTGCCTGCCCCCAAGGGTTTGGGGCGATGTCTTAATGGAGTCTGGGCACTGTGCATAGAAGACTACGGCTCCCAATGCATGCACATTCTCTCTGCTAATCTCACTACTCAAAACGTGCACAAAACTTAGGAAATGAATACCTCTGCCCAAGCCAAAGGCCTCAGGGGGCTCTAGTCCTTTTCACTGACTATATCAAATCCAGCCCCAAATCCTCTGAAACCCTCTTTTTCTTTCCCCTCCTTCTGCCTTTCTCTCTGAAACAACCCAGCCTTTCCCTCTGACTCAGGAAATTGTCCTGGCTGAAGGTGCCCATAGACCATATCTGGACTTGGCACACCTAGCTTTTCACCTTGAAGTGGCTTTCCCCTCCCTTCTCTCCAGGGCAAACACTCACTAAGGTGAACTGACATCCCACTGGTCCTTTCTCACTCAGTGTGTTCACTTTGTTCCTCCCTATCGTGGTGTTTCACACGTTGTACTGTAGTTATCTACAAGAAATGGGCGAAGATGTGGTTAACGGAGCTGAGCCTACGGCAGACCGTCTGGGTTAGAACCCTGCCTCCATCCCTTGCTAGCTTTTTAACCTTAGGCAATTGACTTACCTGTGCCTCCCTTTCCTCATCCCAAAATTGAGAATAATTATAGTACCTCTGCCACAGGATTAAACACAATAAAATAAGCAAAAGGCTTCAAACTATACTTGAAATAAAATGCTTAATAAAATCTCCCTCTCTAGACTACAAAGGCCCCAATGTCAGAACCCAGAGAGAGGGAGAGAGAGAGTGTGTGTGTGTGTGTGTGTGTGGTCAATCAATGTTGAGTTGATTGTCCTAGACCAGATCTGCTGTTTCCTTTTTCTTTCCCGTAACTGGCAAGAAATCTGTCCCAACTACCGTTTTCTGCATCACAACTCTCTGGGATCTGCCCTAAATTATCTTTAAAATGGTCTTTTCCCCCCCTAGTTGGGCATATTTCAAAATGATCTACTTCTAGCAGCCCCAGCTGCTGGCTGTGAGAAGGAAAAGCCCAGATTACAGCAGACTTCCTTCTGTTTGGATATGTTCACTCTACTAGGAAAATTTACATCTACTCCTGAAACCCCAAGTTTCTTTTTCTTTCTTCCTCTTCTCCATCTCCATCTCCTTCCTGTTCCTCTTCTTCTCCTTCCTCCTCCTTCTTCTCCTCCCCCCTTCTTCTCCTCTTCTTCTCCCTCTCCCTCTCCTTCTTCTTCCTCTTCTCCGCCTCTCTGTCCCCATCTTCTCCAATGCTGCTGCTGGTCAGAATTACTGAAGTAGGGAGAGTTACCTGTGGGGACACAAAGGTGAATACAACAATCATTTCTCAAAGGAGGCAAAGCGTTATTTCTCATGGCAGCATTTCCTAGTGTTCCTTATACACCTAGGAGGACTTCATAGCTGTTACACACACACACAGTGGTCCCATAGTTAGATAACTGTATTATGGAAGACTTAGTTCCATACAGGAAAAGGTTTCTGTAGAAGTTCTCAGAGCTTTTGTTAAGGTAATATGCATTGTCACTGTCTGAGAGGTAAAGGGAATATGCAGCCTTCCTCAAACTTAGTTGACCGCTCCCCTGCCCGCACTCCACATACACACCTAGCGTCACACTGAAACTGAACTGGACAGGCCTCACTGTTGCTTGTCTTTTACTTTTGTTTATAGTTTCTTTTGTCATGAAAAAGTTCAAAATGTTGATATTGTAAAGTTTACCTGTTATTTCCTTTACGGTTTTCACCATAAAATCTCCTTTTAAAAAATCCTTCCCTGTCTCAGATTCATAAAGATATTCTCTCTGTATCTTCTTATAAAACATTAAAAAATGTTTTTCACGTTTAGGCCCATCAGTGGTCTGTTTATGTGCATGCCAAACCAATTGTTTCATCATCACTGATATACAATGCAAATAGTGTGTGTGTGTGTGTGTGTGTGTGTGTGTGTGTGTGTGTGTGTGTGTAGGCCTGTGGCTCAGTTAGGATAAGATTTAGTTGCTTCTACAAGATAGAAGCTTCTTTCTTTCGCACATTATCCATATAGGCAGTCTCGGTGATGTGACATTGTGTCCACACCTCCTATGTTGCTTTGCTTTGAAAAGCCCTGACCTCATGGTCCCATGTGGTGAAATCAGCATTCCAGACAGCAGGAGGGAATGAAGGTAATAAAGAGAAAATGAGCAAACACTCTCAGATGGTTCCAGAAACTGCCACATGGCACGTCTGCTTATATCCTATTGGCCACAGCTGAAAAATGGGGTCTTTATTTTGGCCACCATGTGAAAAGCTAAAAATTCCATAAAATGTTAGAAGAGTAGACATTGGGAGATAGTAGCAATCTCTGCTATAATCTGTTTTTGAACGATTTATTCTGTTCAGTAAGATGCCTGAATTTTTTTTCTAATGCTTTAATTTTTAAATTTATTTACTAGAAAATTAAAATATTAAAAAATGACAAGCAAGGAAATAATCAGCTATATACACCTTTCAGAACCAACCACAGAAATGACCATTACGTTACATCATTCCAGAAAGCTCTCTACGCATATTTACAGACAGGAGAAAATATCATAGAGATATTTTGTAAGAATTGGACAATAATACAGGTGCCATTTTAATTAAAAGTATTAAATTTAATTTTACTTGAATTTAGAAGTTGAAGTGAAACTGAAGGAATAGCTGAACTTCAAGTAATGCTTCTTGACCACAAGAGATATTACTTCCTAAAAGATACCTCTGAGGGTAAACAAAAATTGTGAAAAACATGAAGAAGTTGGAGTCAATTCTTTAAAATTATGCATTTTAATTGCATGTTTGGGTATGTGTGTGTGCATTAGCTCTCAGGATTCTTTCCATCTTTCCACCTCCCTTGACCCTGCCTCCTCACTTTTGTTACTTATTATTGTTACATTGTCCAAATTTATGATAATCATATTCTGGGGGAGTTCTCTGGTGGTTCAGCAGTTAAGACTCCGCACTCCCAGTGCAGGGGGCCAAGGTTCCATCCCTGGTCAGGGGCCTAGATCCCGCATGTCGCAACTAAAGGTCCCGCATGCCGCAATGAAGGTCCTGCACACGGCAACTAAGACTCGGCTCAGCCAAATAAATAAATAAACATTAAAAGAAAATAATCAGGGACTTCCCTGGTGGCGCAGTGGTTGAGAATGCATCTGCCAGTTCAGGGGACACGGGTTCACTCCCTGGTCTGGGAGGATCCCACGTGCCGCGGAGTAACTAATCCCATGTGCCACAAATACAGAGCCTGTGTTCTAGAGCCGGCGCCACAACTACTGAAGCCCGTGTGCCTAGAGCCCGTGCTCCACAACGAGAGAAGCCACCGCAATGAGAAATCCGCACGCTGCAGCAGGGAGTGGCCCCCCGCTCACCACAACTAGAGAGGGCCCATGCGCAGCAAGGAAGACCAAACACAGCCAAAAATAAATAAAATAAATTTAAAAAGAAAATAATCATATTCTGTCCTAGTTTCTTGGTATACATCCCAGGCTTAATAAATTCGATGCTCATCTCTGGTCCTTCTATCAAGGATTCTCCATTTGCAAGGTCTTTATTTCAATTCTTCTCTTAATGGGCTGAATTTCATTGTTAAGCTGTTTTCTCAAGAAGCGTTTTGGATGTTTAAGCACATCTGTCTGTTGCGTTTACACTGGAACCATATCTTGGCTGGATAAAATATACTTGGGTCTCACCTTCTTTCCCATAGAATGTGGTAGGTTTTGCTCCTTTTTCTTCTGGGAAGAAGTCTGAGGCCAGCCTAAATTTTCCCCATTGTGGGTGGCCTTTTTTTCCTACTTGTATGTCTAAAGAAGTCACTCTTCATCTTTTTTTTTTTTTTTTCAGTTCAATAACTTAACTAAAACATAGCTTAGTAATTAGCATTCTCAACAAAGCTTTTCTGGAACATAATGTCTTTCAACCCGCAGTTTTAGTTTTGCTTCTTCTGCATTAAACATCTTTTTTAGCTCTATTTTTGGTTTCTCTTCTTCAGGGATATCAATTAATCCTTATATTGGATCATCTTTGTCTGTATTCCATTTCTATTAATTCTATTTCTTAAACTGTTTAGCTGCCCCAATTCAGTAATTTGAGCTTCAGTGGGGTCAGTTCTCTTTCTTGTTGTTCTTATGTGTTTATTTGTTCCATAATGATGTTGTTTTTGTCCTCCGTTTGTTTCCTCTCCATCCATTCTCTTGTTTCATCATCCCATCTTTGAGCCTCCAATTTAATAAATTCATGTTCTTATTAAGTTGCTTTATGTATGAAGCAGTTGTAAGAAATTTCCTTTTGTGGGGGAGGGGAGGAGCCCTTGTCTTTTGCCCACTGTTTTCCCTCTATTTATCATTTATAATTTGCTGCTGTGTGTTTGCATCCATTTCTTTTCATCTTGGTTTGCTGGCTCTGTCCAGAACTCCTTTATGCTGCTATAACATGATGGCTGGTGAGGGGTGCTTACTGACCATCTACCCAGGTTTGAGACCAGTCTGTTTCTCCCTCTGACCTAAGCTGGGGATTTAGAGCTTGCACACTTTTTGGTAGTCTGAATGGGAGGAGGGGAAAGAGGAGCACTCAGTCAAAGCAGGGTGCAGTCTTTGCTGGAACAGCTGTGCATGCTCCTGTCCTGAGGTTCTGATTAATACCCAGCACAAGGCTCATGTCACCTGACTGGGGATGGAGAGGGGGACACCATACACCTTTTTCAAGGAAGGAGGATAACTCAGGCTTTGGATCAATTTCTCAAGTTGGAGTGTTATTCTGGAGACTTTATTTCCATTGGCTGAGTCAGCTCCATGGATCATGCTCTCAGCTTCCCTCATTTCTCCCCAGCACACTTTGTAATACTGCTCATTCAGAAAAGGAAGAATATAAGCGCATGACTCATATCTGTTTCTTTTCAGATTCAGGAGCACTGGGGAGGATGTTCAAGATTTTGTCAATCTCTAAGCGTTGAGGACAGGGTAGAGAGCAGAGATGTGCTGTGCCACTCCTTGCCACTCCAAAATCTTCTGTATTTTTCTTTGGAAGCCAAATTTGAGGTTTACTGTATGGGTGCTGATAGTAAATTAGATTTAGGAATTATAGTCAAATGGCAGTACTGCCAGGTTGAGGCCTAGACCAGGAGTCCCGGCCTGATGGAAAAGCTCTCCCAGGGAGAAGGAACCATGTTCCAATTTCTTCTAGGAAACCGGTCAGAGTTTGCATCAAGGCTGGATGCAGGAGCTGTGTGGTACAGGAGGAACAACCAGCAGAAAGCAGCCCTTCCCTGGCCCCATGAGTTTCCGGCTGTCCTCTGCCTCGAGTTCCACAGTGGAGACTGCATGCTGCAGATGGGACAGGAAGCGGGTCAAAACTTAGGCCTCCCGGCCTTCCACCAGAGCATGTGGCATGGATGTCTCATACACAAAGTACTAGGAATGCCTTGGATAGCCCTGGAGATGGGAATCTCTGCCTTTTAAAACAGAAGAGCCTCCCGTAGCACATGAGTCCCTGGGTCCCCTGAGAGAGCCCCAAGACCATGGCTCCCAGGAACACATCCTGGGAGGTTTTGTAGAGCTTGAAGCTTATAGAATTTATAAGGCTTTCTTTGAGAAAAAGAATACACAGTTATAAATACAAGATTGGGTATGGAAGTAATTATTTATTTAGAATGAGAAAAGAACAGGACTTGTAAGGTACCCATGCAAGTGAGAGACCTGGAATCTTAAGCTTTGTGTGTTTCGGGAGGTCCAGGGTGTCCTTAGTAAATGGGCCACAGAGATACCCATGGGTGCCTAGTCCCTGAGTCTACAGGGACTTCTGAAGCAACCCCCATGGCCCAGAGCTGCCCAATGCAGAGGAAACCCCACTCCAAACCTGGCCTGGAGGGCCCAAAGAAAGGGGTTGATACCAACTTTACAAGGGACTCCACGTGACTTGTCAGAAGATCCTGCCCATGGCTCTGCCCCCAGCCCACCCCCTCCCCCCAGTAGGCACAGGTTGCCCTACGGTGGTAGGACTTCAGCTCCTTCAAGGTGGCTGTGATCAAAAAGAATTCTCTGGGGGAAAAAATGTGTGGACTGTCCAGTAACTAGAGAGCTACAGTCTATACAAATGGAAGACTTAAGATACTCACAGATGGAGAGGCCAGGTGATGTGCAGCTGGTGGCCAGACCATTTCAGCATGTTCTCCATCCCTGCAGCCATGAACAGGTTGGATACAAGCAGGTGAGAGGCAGCTCCACATGGTGACAAGCTAGGCAGAGATGAGGAAGTTAAAATGTTTTCCTGTTTTGGAAAAATATGACTTTCGAAGACCATGTGGGAAGTGGAGAGAGAAAGAATGCTTCACTCTGGCCAAGGTGCCAAAGGAAGCCTTCAGGAAAGGAGACAGTTAACTCAGGAGAAGCAAATGGCAGGGCATGCCTTAAAGTGGGAGAGGTCTGCAGAGCAATAGTTTTAAAACTGGGCCCAGAGGGACCATGAGGAAAGTGGGGAAGAGAAGGGCTCTAGCCCCTCCCCTAAATGTCTCCATGCTATCTGGTTTATATTTTGGGTTTTCGGTTCAACAAAGGATCCTTCTGCAGCTAAAAATAAGTCTGAAAACCACATCTCTGGGGGGAATTTATTCAGAAAGACAAAATGGGTCTAGGAAAGGCTGCTGGTGGTGGGATCCAAGGAAACAATTGAGTATGAGTTAAGATAGCTGAGAAGTAGAGTTTTACCTGGAACCAAGGGATTGGCCAGGGAGATTGGAAAAATGAATCCAAAGGAGCTGAGAGAAATTACTATAACTTGAATTAGGAGTAGAAATAAGAGTAATTTAGCAATAAAGAAAACACACACAGAAGGATGGGGCCAGCTGACTGAGGAATGAAAATAGAGAGGACAAAGGACTTGATTAATGCATAGAACCTAATCCAGATGAACCGATGACCAAGAGGCCAAGGCCCCATAACTCAGCTGTTTGGTTCCAACTGCTGTTTTACTAGGCATTCATACCCTGCTTGCAGGGTGGGGCGGGTTGGGATGCGGGGAGGGGACAAGACAGAAGATTTTAAGAAAGCAGGCAAAGGTTTAAGGGGATACTCCTCCAATCAATTCCATTGCTCTTGTCTTTTGTCAGGAAGAAAATCTTTCCCAGATGGCCCCCTAAAAACTCCCCCTGGGGTCTCACTGACCCCAGAAATGAGTCACATAGCCACACAGAGGTTTGGGGATTGCCAAAGGTTGGCTCACACGAATGTAATATGTGTTGGCTGTATTGTTGAGAATTTAAACCTGCTGTAGAGGGCAAGAAAAACAACAACAACAAAAACCATGCAAAATTTGTAAGATCTGTTAAGTACAGATAGTAAGTTGGTAACTTGTGAGACATGCTAGACATAGAATAAATGAAACATGGAGGTTGAACATAGATAAGAAGGATACAAGAACACAGGAGTGTTATTTGTAGATAGAAAGGGATGGAAAAAGCAAGTTATAAGGTAAGGATCATGTTAATTCCAGGTTGACAGCTGTCATCCCCAAATTAGCCCCCTTGGTGACGCCCATTATGATCCCATTCTGGCTCCCCGTGTGCTCTTCCCCGGCTGCCCAGAGGGTCATCCGCGTGCTATGGTTGTAGCCAGGGGTACTTGCCTGTGTTTCTCTGGTAGAGCACGTGTTGGCTCCAGGCACCTTTGTTCAATCTCAACTCTGGTTCTCATAACCACACTGTCAGTGGGGAAGGATGCTGGGGAGGGAGAGAGAGACGTGAACACTGTGGAACACAGGAGACAGTGCTCCTTCCACTCCGCATACACCGTACCCTAAGTGAATTCACCTGCCCCACTTCTTTCCCCTTGTTTATTACTGCAAGCTTTAAATTGCTTCCTTAAGCTAGGTAATTTGACCATCTTAAATTGGTCTATGAGCCCTTCTGTTCATGACCTCTGGACAGCTTGCCCAGTAGAGCACTTGGAAGCTATACGGAGTCACGATAATTTCCCACATGACAAACAATAATGATTCATTCCCTAGTGCTGGGTGCATTGCTATCTAAACAGAATTGTAGTCCTGTTAGAAAGAAGGGGAGAGTGGCTAAAGTCACATGTCTGAAGTCACAAGAGTTCACTTAGTCTGGCCTCTTCTGACTCCAGGTCAGATACACTGAGTTCATTTGAGGTAGAGTCCATTTTTCTGATAAATTGCAGATACAGGGCCTTTACAATTTATTGTCATCTATGAAATCCTCTTGGAGGGAAGGACTGGTTCACCTCTCAGGGTCCTGCTGGTCCAGGCTCTTACGATTTTATAAGTTCCTAGACTGGCTGAATACTGAGGTCATTTCATCATTCACACAATAAAGATCCCCTGAGCACTTCCTGTGCGCCATGGGCATGAGGATAATCGGGCACAATTACTGCCTCCCAGAGTTCAGAGTTCAATAGGAAAGCAAACATAGAAAGTGTTTATGAAAATAATATACAGCCGAACTTGTCCACCCCTTTGAGAATCCGCCCTCAGCAAAGCAAAACGTGTTGGGAGTCCAATAAAAGGCACAAGCACCAGCATCATGAAGCCCAAAGCCTGTGCCACCTCGTGCCAGCAACATGCTCCAGTTTCTCACTGCCAACCTCCACCTTGTTCCCATTTACATTTGTCTCACTCACCTGGCTTGCCCGTTGTGACGTGCGCGTTAGTTTTCTGTTGTCCTCCAGGACCCTGTGTCCTGGCTAACGCCATTGTTCCTACTCTCCTTGGCTTGGCAATCCTACTAAAGGCCTGCTAGTGGACACCTGATGGCTCAGTCTGGCTCCTGCCCTCCCAGCATGCCCTCTGCCTGGGCAGATACTGCACCCTCAACACAGGCTTCCTAGTGGGACTCTCGGTACCCCATGCCAGGAATCCAGAGGAGGATGCGAGGACGGAGAGGGGAGGAGAAGTTTTCCGGGGATGGCATTCAGACACACGAACTTGCTCTGGTCACGGCAGCTACTAACACAAAGAATGAGCCCACCCTAGACAAGCACACTCTCTAGGAATGAAGCTAGGGCCTTGGGGAGCTACATTAGCTCTTCCAGGCCTCCTCTGAGAGGATGACAGCAAAAAACCCATCTGCTTTCTCGGCATGCTCCTGCACTGCTTGGAATTGTACAAGAGGAAAAAAGTATCGCAAGCCTTGCTGCCTGACAGCACTAGCTCCTGAGCGTTCCATGCTCAGCAGGCCGCCCAGAGTTGCTTAGAAATCCTGTGCTTGTACCTAGTCACCACCCTGGCCCATTCCCCATGGCAGCCACTCCAAATAGCAATCACTCTTCCCCACTCCATCCCCCTTCACACTCAGCTGACACTGTGACCTTTTCTTTACAAAGCAAATCCATTTATTCAGTCAACAAACATTAACTAAAGGTCTACAGTGTGCTAGAGCCATGGGGACTAATCAGTTCCTGCCCTCTCAGGACAGTGGAGTAAGAGAAACACAGGAGCAGACGACAGGCTACACCGCAAGGGAGGCTGCTGGCCAGTTCCAAGGCCCTACCGCAGCCCCAGCCTCCAGTGCTCACCCAACCCAACACACGTGTCTGCCAATCATGCCTGGACCACCTTCCCTCTGGGATCCAAGAAAGTAGGGCCCCAACTCTTTCGTGGGGCATTCCCTTTTATAGTGTTAGCTATTCCCTCCTTTTCTCACATCTTAAATCTCTCCTCCCTCCCTTCTCCTACCCTCTTTTCCGGCCAACACCCAGAAGTCTCATCTAAAAAAGCCTGTCTTGGGGCTTCCCTGGTGGCGCAGTGGTTAAGAATCCGCCTGCCGGTGCAGGGGACATGGGTTCGAGCCCTGGTCCAGGAAGATCCCACATGCCGCGGAGCAACTAAGCCCATGCGCCACAACTACTGAGCCTGCACTCTAGAGCCCCTGAGCCACAACTACTGAAGACTGCGTGCCTAGAGCCCGTGCTCTGCAACAAGAGAAGCCACCGCAGTGAGAAGCCTGCACACCACAATGAAGAATAGCCCCGCTCATCGCAACTAGAGAAAGCTCACATGCAGCAATGAAGACCCAACGTGGCCAAATATAAAAACAAATAAATAAATTTATAAAAATAAAAAAGCCTGTCTTGACTCCCCTCCCGCCTCATGCCCCCTGCTTACTCTCTCCTTCCCTTTCCTGACCAACATCTTGAAGGAACAGTCTACTTTTCAACTCACTCATGTGTCTTTTGTCTCCTGTCAGTCTGTTTTTCATCTCCACATCTCCAAGGAAATTGTTCTTGTAGAGGCCACCACTGACCTTTTAATGGCCAAACCCAGTGGCTTCCTTTCCATTCTGATCTTACTCTTCCTCCACTGCGCTGGGCTCCTGTTACTTTCTCTGTGATATTGTATATTCTCATGGAGAAAAAGAGCCAAATATATCAGAAGTACATAAAAAGGAAAGAGCGGGAGGCCCCTGTCCCAGCCTCCCACTCCACTCCCTGGGTTGATGCATGGCTTTCCAAATATTTGCCCAGGTATAAACAAAAGTAGAATTCACGCACATTTAGAGTTTGGATTTTAAAAAAGACAAACAACAAAAAAAAAACCCATGAGAAACTGTTATGTCTCATTCTACAAGCTCCATCCCAGCACTGATTTCCCACAGTGGGCCTGGCTCTAGCCCCCCAGACTTGTGAGACGTTTTCTTTTTACCCCTTGGCACTTCACAAGAGCCAAGCTCCTGGGTATCTCCACTGCATCTGGACTTTGAATCCATCAGGCCTGTGGCTTGAGTCTCTGGGTTTATGTTCTGTTTTTGGTCCATGGAAAAGTTTATCTTGTTTCAGTGCAGCTCCAACTTCTGAATTTTCTCCTCCTGCACCTTATCTATCATTGCGTTGGGCTTCAAAGCATGAACTCTCAGTGCAAGTTCTCTTGCTTAATGGGTGATCCTGTCACTGCTATGCTTATCAACCTGCAATGGCTCCCACCTCCCTCAGAGTAAAAGCCTAAGTCCTTATCATGACCTGCCAGGTTGTATGTGATATAAGCCCCCCACTGTTTTTCTGACCTCTTCTCTTGCTCTCTGTGCGCCAATCACACTAGACTCCTCATCATCCCTAGAGCACGCCTAGCCCATCCCTTTCCCTACCTGGTATGCTCCTCCCCCAGATACCTATGTGGCTTGCTGCCTTATCCTTTGAGTCTTTTCTCAGTGATGCCTTCCCTGGCCACCTTATGTGAAATCTCAGCTCTTCCTACATTTCATATCTCTCTTCCCTGCTTTGTTTTTTCTCCTCTCTCTTTTGCCACCTCCTAATATACCATGTATTTCATTTTTCTTATTTGTCGTCTGTATTCCCCATATACTGTGAGCTCCATGAGGACAGGGATTTTTGACTGTTTTGCTCACTAATGAATCCCCAGTGACTGGAACAGTCCCTGGACACTTAGTAGTTCCTCAGTAAATGTTGGTTGAATGAATAAAGTGGCTGGGTTCATTTAACAAATATCACGCATGCACTTTGCTCCTGGTCAGTACATACATCTCTTCTTCGTTCGTGTTCCAAAGGGATGGCCACACTACAATTTAGCCATTTCCCTATGTCCTTATTTCTTGAAACCCTTTCCTCCCTTGGCTTTCCTGCCTCTCTGTCCATTCTTTCCTCTTCTCCTCCATGGAATGCTCTTTACCTGCCCCTTCAGGACTGAGATTCCCCAGGGTTCCACCCACTCGTTCCGGCTCTTCTACACCTTCTCCCTAGATGGGCTCACCCACACCCTCACGTCATCCATCATCTAGAAGCTCATGACTCACTCCTGTGTCTCCAGCCCAGACATCCTCTTGAGCTCCAGATCCTCATTCTCAGCTACCTTCCAAGTGACACACAAACACCCCTTAACTTAAAACCTCAACTTGCACCTTCCCCTTCTTTAATCTTCCTGTCGCAACAAACAGTGACACTGTTTTCCTCTTCTCACAAGACAGAAACTGTGGAATGATCTTTGAATACTCATATTCCTTCATCTCTGTTTGTAGGGTCACCAAATCCTGATTGTGCCTTAGAAACATCTCCTCGACCAGGCTCTCTTCTCCACCCTTCTGTCACTGCCCTAGTCCAGAGCTTTTCATCTCCTGTGGGCTCTAGCAGTGGCTTCCTCACTGGTCTCCCTGACCCGGCTCTCTCCAGCTCATCACCCACATAGCCACCAGATAGCTTGCTAGGAGCCACGCTGGCCACACATGGACTCCTGGCTGCCCACAGAGAACTTCTCTGAAACAGGATTACAACCCTGAACAAGGCAGATGAGCTCCTGCCTTCAAGGGGCTCAGAGTCTGAAGACAGGCACTGAATAAGCAATGACTATAGATAGGAATATGTGGTGATGGGGAAAGTACAGACTGTGAGGGGAACAAACAAGAGGGCACCTGATCTAGCAAAGGCTCCAAGGAGACCATGTTGAGGAAGGGGTCGAGATGGAAGATGAACAGGAGTTAACCAGGCACAAAGTCTGTGTGGGTTGTGAGGTGGAGAAGGAGAATATCCCAAGATTATGAAAGAGAATTTAGAGAAAGAGAGACCCATTCCAGGAACTGAGAGGAGCTAAAGCTCAGAAGAAGAGTGCTGAGGGACAATGCCGAGCCCCCAGTCCATGTTTACCATCTCTTTCCAATTTACAATAATTGTAAGGAAATTTTTTATGTATATTTCTTTCTGCTACATCACAGAAAAGAAGAGGAGAAGATATCTGCAAAGAAAGGATTTCTCCTTGAGGAGGAGGTGGGAGGAGGAGGAGACCACACACAAGAAGAATGTCAGAATGGTATTAGACATCTCATTAGCAACATTGGTTGCTTAGAAGAAAATGGAACAATAGTTCTCAGGGAGAACTATTTTCAACCCAGAATTGTATAACAACCGAAGCTGTCAATTCAATGAAAGGGAGAATAAAGAGGTGTTCAGACGCTGTAAAAGGTATAATGCTTACCTCGTGTTGAGTGTGAGAGAAAGGAGATATAAGATCCATGAGGTTAAGTAAAATTTCTCAGTCTTCAATTTGATTTAGAAGTTTTAGCATGAATTTATGATGTTTTATTTCTCTTTAAAAAATGTATTTCCAGGGTTTCCCTGGTGGCGCAGTGGTTGAGGGTCCACCTGCCAATGCAGGGGACATGGGTTCGTGCCCTGGTCCGGGAGGATCCCACATGCCGCGGAGCGGCTAGGCCTGTGAGCCATGGCCACTGAGCCTGCGCGTCCGGAGCCTGTGCTCCACAACGGGAGAGGCCACAACAGTGAGGGGCCTGCATACCACACACAAAAAAATGTATTTCCAGCACTGTCTACTGAAAAGAGCTAAAAAAAAATGACCAATCCAGTAACAATGAGAAATTGTTAACTCCAGGTCTAGGATAGGAAATGTACAAGATGAAACTGAAACATCTTATTTCAGACATCAAGGAAGAACGAAGTCAAGAGGGTTAGGAGCCAACTGAACAAAGTTTCCACTGGCAAATAAGAGACAATGTGAGCATTGTTAACTATAATAACTGGAACGAATTGAAACTCATCAAATACATTTAAATTCATGAGTAAAAATTGTAAAGCTCACAGGTTGTCTTTGGAAGATGCTAGGGACCCATTATTTTGACAAATGGTAAAGAAAGGGAATTTATTCAACCTTTCCCATAGAAACCTCAGGGTAACTAAATAGTAAATGAGGGGAAATTTCTCTCTAATATAGAAACCTTCCAGCTAGTAAATAGAGGGACAAAATATCACCATGTTGTAATCCCCAATAAAATAATGGATCTAGGCAAGGATCATCAATGGCTGCTCACTCACGTTATAAAAGAGAGAAAGGCAGACATGATGTGCCTCCTTTTGGAAGCACAGGCTACCACCCATGAAGGTGCATCTACAATAATCAAGCTTGAATCTGCTCAAGACTCTAGATTTTACTACTAATCCACAGGAAGTACAGGAGGTAAAGGACTCTGTCGAATGTCACAACAGGAATGCAAGGAGCAAAATCCAGATTGTGGGAAACTTTACAAGAAAAACAAAAAAAGTTCTTTTTCAACAAATAAATTGTAAGGAAAAAAGAGACAGGGGACCCGTAGATTAAACAAGACTCAAGAGACAGACATATCAAACAACTGTAATTGGATTCAATTCAAACCAGCAAACATTATATACATCAGGGAAATTTGAACACTGACTATTTGATGATGCTAAGAAATTATAGCTAATTTTTAGGTGTGTTAATGGTATAGTGATTATGGTTTTTTAAAGAGCCCTTACCTGGGAATTCCCTGGCAGTCCAGTGGTTAGGACTCCGCACTCTCACTGCTGAGGGCCCGGGTTTGATCCCTGGTCAGGGAACTAGGATCCCACAAGCCGCGTGACATGGCTGGGAAAAAAAAAAAAAAAAGAGCCCTTACCTTTCAAGATATATACTTAAATATTTACTGGTGATATGATATCTGGAATTTGCTTCAAAATAATCTGGGAGTGGTAGGAAGTAACTAGGAATATAGGTGAAATAAGATTGACCATCAGTTCACAATTACTGGAGCTGGTTGATGGGTATATGAGGGTTCATTATTTTATTTTCTCTCCTTTTATATGTGTTTAAAGTTTTGCACAACAAAAAGGTAAGAAAAATTTACTGCTTAAGCATCTTTTCTTAGGAAGTTACTTGATAGCATGCTTCAGCAGGTACCAAGAGAAAGAGAAAGATATGACATTCAGAAACAGTGCATCCAAGCCAGGACAGCAGTCAAGGAGAGTCCCAGGATAAGGGCTGACAGCTGTGCAGCAAGCCTGGAGCCACCAGCCAGACTGATCAGAGGGCTCTCAGAGAGAGGTTGGTGGGAGTGATCCAATAGGATAGAGAGTATGACTGATGCCCTGGGAAACCCACAGAATGCAAAAAAAAAAGAAAAAAAGAAGAAGAAGAAGAAAGGCAATTATGCTCCCAGGAAAACAAACAAACAAACAAAAATAGACAAAAAGGCAGGACTCAAATATGAAGCAAAATAAAACATAGCACAGAGGTGAGTTGCAGTGAATGGGTTTTCATGGTTATTATAAAATAAAAAGTGTTTTGCCTTTTAGAATCAACTTAGAAAGCATTTATGGAAGATTTCACTATGGTTAAATGGAATGTAAATGTCATCAAAGTGCAAATGTATAAGTCAAGGTATAGGCAAGGAATGGCTGGGCAATGGAAGGCGGATGGTAAGATGGGAGCGCTAATGTTCCCATCTTACAAAGTGGTAAGTTAGGGGTAAATCTGCCCTAGATTGATAAAGAAATTAGGGCTTAAGTATATTTTTTGAGGTTTCAGAACAGACCTGAGAAGGAACTAGGAATAATCTGGGGATGGAGAAGGGAGACAAAAAGTAATAGAAGTCAGTTAAACCCTTATTTATTATATTAAGACATTCAAGATTGATAAATCAGGAGACTTCAGTACAAGCATAATACTTGGGATGTGGATGTAACCACCAGAAGTACCAAAACCCAGAGCTAGCCGAAAGAGTTTCTGTAGGGAGAGGGCCTGGGGATGGGGAATGCCATGTCAGGGTACAAGTGCTTCCCATTGTAAGCTCCTCTGTGCATGTGTTGCATTGATTAGAAGCTATATCGTAGAGGGTCTTGCAAGCCATTTAAAACAGTTTAGCGTTTTACAAAGACAGCCAAGTGACGTGATTAGATCTGTCTTCTAAATGGCTTGCTCTGGCTGCAGATAGAGAATGGAATGGAGATGAGGCCGACTGGGAGCCAAGGACATTGAGCGCAAGGGGACGAGAGGACCGTTGCAGACATCTAGGCTGGAGATGATGGCAGACTGGCATAGGAATGGAGAGAGCTGGATGGATTGAAGAAGTACTAAAGAGGGTGAGGAAGAATCACGCTGCATGCCCAGCGGGGTGGTTGATGGTCCCTCTTATGGGGGAGGGACAGGAGGGTTAGGGAAGAAGATAACCAGTTCAGCTTAGACACATTGGTTTGAGTTATTGGGGTTGTGTGAGGCCCTTAATAGTCTGGCCCCAATCACCTTCTCCAATCTGTGTCTGCACTCATTCACCTCCATTCTCACCACCACCGCCCCCATTCTCTGGCCACCCTGAGCTTCCTGCTATTTCACAAACATACTCTATGCCTTTGCTTATGCTGATGCCTCTTCTGAGAATGCCTACCTCTCCCTTCTCAGCCTGAAGAGTTCCTGGTCATTAGCTCAAATATCTTGTCTTCTCAGGAAGCTTTTAGCTTCTCCCAAGGAGAAGTGCTCCCTCCACTGGGTGCCCCAGGAGGCTAGGAGATCTCTGTCTGACCCTAAGCACATCCTCCCATAGATCTCCGTTTATATGTCTGTTTATATGTCTATCTGCCCCACCAGGCTACAGCTTATAGTATAGAGGAACTGTCACTTATTATCTTTATATTTTTATCTCTTAAATTAGAAGTATGAAAATATTTCGTCTTGTTTGCCAACACTCTTAGCTTGGTGATAACGACATGGAATGCCACACTGCAGATGACTCCAAAGGGATGCAGGCACTGCAAGGTGGTGGCGGGTTCTGGGAAAGTGAAAGTCTGTCATGGGTGGAGGAGACAGAAACCAGGAGTTCAGTGAATGAACTGACAAGAAACACACCTCCCCAGCAGAGTGAAATTACCCTGCTTGTCTACCATCTTGCCACATAAAATACCTCACAGAATGAGGAGCCTTCCTCTGGGTCTGGATACCTTTATACTGTCAAGGAATTTTTGCTCCAAAAATTTGATGTACACATCAGGACTCTCCAACACGCAGCTACAGCCATGGGTTTTAGTTGAGACGTGCCTAGGCCAGATCTTGTCATAGCCTTGGGTTATCTGAGACCTAGGGACCTGAGGAATGCTACTTCAGGATGGAATCTTCCATTCCAGTAATATTTGGATAAATCTCCCATGTCCTCCTATCCTTCTGTATTAGTTTTCTGGAGCTGCCATAACAAATTTTCACGAACTGGGTAGCTTAAAACTGCAGAAATGTGTTCTCTCACAGCTCTGGAGACCAGAAGTCTAAAAATCAAGGTGTCGGGAATTCTCCAGTGGTCTGGGCCAGTGGTTAGGACTCCGCGCTTTCACTGCTGAGGGCACAGGTTCAGTCTCTGGTCAGGGAACTAAGATCCCACAAGCTGCATGGCATGGCCAAATAAAATAAAAAATAAAATAAATAAATAAAATCAAGGTATCGTTAGTCTGTAGCCCCCCCCCGCCCCGCCAACCCAAGGCTCTAGGGGAGCCTTGACCTGATAATCCTTCCTTGATTCTTCCAGCTTCTGGGGGCTGCAGGCATTCCTTGGCTTCCTTGGCTGCATCACTCCAAGCTCTGCTTCAGTCTTCCCATAGCCTTCTCCTCTTCTGTGACTTCTGTCTCTTATAAGGACACTTGTCACTGGATTTAACACCTACCTGGATCATCCAGGATGTTCTCATCTTGGGATCCTTAATTTAATTACATCTGCGAAGACACTTTTTCCAAATACAGTCACATTCATGGGTTCTGGGATGTAGACATATCTTGGGAGGGGGGCGTCCACTATTCAACCCACTACATCTTCTGAATGGAAAATAACAAAGAGGACATAGAATTTGTTAACTCTGAGATGTAAACAGTTTGTCTTCATGGAGACATACACAATGTTCTTTAAAAATTTAGACTGAATAGTGAAAAACTACCACAGAGAAGCAGCAGCAAAAAAGCCCAATCCTAAACAACAACATGAACATGACTGTTTTTGTCTTCGCTGTCGCAGCCACACAGAAGGCTCTGTGCAGACTGTGGTCTTATTGTCTCTGCCCTGGAAACTTTCTAAGGCCCAGTATGTTGAGCTCCGAGGACATTAGGACATTGTGACATTTTGCCAAAAATTTTCCACTTAAAAAGGAAAGGATTATTTTGTCCAGGAAATTCTATCATCTCTGCCAAAGAAGAGAAGATGGAAGAAGAAGAAGAGAGGAAGGAACACAGCGCCATGTATGAAGAGCCAAGTTGCAGACTCCATCCTTTTTCCACTGAGAGAGAAACCCTCAATAGTTTGTGTTTCAGAGACTGGATGGGAAAGCAGAAGCTTTCCTCTGGCTGGGCGCCCCAAGCTCCTCTGTATTTTTGTTCCTTTCTTTTGCTCCAGCCATTCTATGTGGAATTGAAGTCCTGCAGGGTCAGCATAGATGTTTCTGTTGCTTACTATGATGTGCTCACCTCCATTTGATCAACATCTGAGAAGGTAACCAGAAGTTTACATTTAGAAAAGTCCAGGAAGGCAGACCTCTCCACGGCCTCACTCCTAGCTCCTGAAATTATGGGGCTATTGAACCACGGTAACCTGTTGTAACATATCCAGGCTGTTTACTGACACCATTTTTGAGAAGGAACAAAGTGATGAGAGTCACTACCACATGACAAATCGTTACTGTTCTGTCATTATCAGTAGTTATTGAACATATTGAATAACTACTGAATAGTTACTGTAGACAGTGCCCTCTAGCCCATTCTGAAAAAGAAAAATCAAAGCAATGAAAGTCACTGTAAGTGACAAACTGTGGCCATTTTATCGTTATCAATATTAATTAAACATAGAGCTATATCCTAACTGATGAGGACACAGCATCTTGCTCCTGGGAGCTTGAGCCATTGTGGGAATAGGTAGATGAAAAGAGACCTATATCATCCTTGTTTTCAGTTAGCACTGCTAGTATTTTATTGACGCTTAATCAAATAAGTAAAACCAGTACTGCTAATGACTTCTTCCCCAGACCACACAGCCTCAGAGGTACAGCTCATCTTCCGTTCTTGCTCGTTGTTCAGTGTCACTAATTATTACTCTGAGGGCTGTTAATAAAACTGTTCAATATTTACTTAGCTGATAGTCTCAAAATGGCAAGCAAGCAGATCTTCTGAGGACCCGAAACTAGCCCTTTACTGCCTGCTCACATCACCTCTTGCTGTTCCCTCTGTTACACAGACCTCAGCTAGACTCCTCCCCTCAACACATTCCCTCTAGAAGGGAGGGTCTCCATCAACATATAACTCTCAGTCTTGTCGTATAACTTACTTCAAATTATTGTATTTTGAGCTCTCTGTTAATGAGCTCTTAGAAACGTTGAATAGGAAGTTGGATAAGTTGATATCTAAGGATTCTTTCTCCCTTTACCCACATTGCCACATGGACGGCAAGATAAACACGGTATGCTAGTACAACAAGAGTTTAGGGAAGAGTTGAGCTATTTCCACCTGTCCATCTCTAAAGCCAGATGCTGTTGGTAGATTTCACATATCCAAACATTTGGTGCTGTCATCTCCAAGCCCATCTGAATGGGTAACCATAATAGAATGGAAGGCTGGCCTCTGGGTTGCTGATTTCTCCACCCTGACCCAAGCAGGGACTCTACTTTACAATTAAGGAAACGTTTAAAACAACATTTTGCAGGCCTCTCAAACTAAGCCTAATGTAGACATTGACCCAGGTGAAAGCCCCAAAAGGTCTCTCCAGGGGTTTAAAAGTGTATATAATTTTTTGGGGCTTCCCTGGTGACGCAGTGGTTGAGAGTCTGCCTGCCGATGCAGGGGACACGGGTTAATGCCCTGGTCCAGGAGGATCCCACATGCCGCGGAGCGGCTGGGCCTGTGAGCCAGGGCTGCTGGGGGGGGGAAAAACAGGGGGGGGCCCCCAACCCCAAAAAAAAAAAAAAAAAAAAAAAAAAAAAATATATATATATATATATATATAATTTTTTAAATCAAAACTTGTCTATGAGAATAAAACAGGCCAAGAAGGGATGACTAAAGGCAGCAAAGGGCATCCTCTTGTGCTACACCTGACCAGGACACAGCTCTCCAAGTCTTCACGGATCAAGTCTCCTGTTCCCTATCAAGCAACCAAGCAACAGTCTGAGGAGTCAGATAAGCCTGAAAAATGAATCATAGATATGAAAACTCAGTTTATAACAGAGGCAAAGGATCTGACATTTGTCACCAAGATTTAGACATAAAGAAAGTCCCTTTGACCTCAGAGAGGACTGGCTTAACAAGTCACAGGGGTGAGAAAAAAGTGGCCCTCTTGCTTCCCCTGGGCTGGTAAGCAAGAACAAAACATGATTTGTTCCTGAAGTCAGGACTGCAAAAGCTTGATATCCGGACAAAGTCCCTTTACAGCCATTCTGGGTAGCCCATCCCCCTCTGTCCCCGGCGCCCCTTCCTGGTGAGGACCCAGACACTCCTCTTCCTTACAGACATTGGTGAGCCTGCAGGGGGCAGAAGAGACAGGCTGTGGTGGACTAAGCCTAATGGAAGGGGCCTATTCACACCACCATGACAGGGACAAGACAGTTGGAAACGTAAAGCCTCCACTACGGCTCTCTATGGGGCTCAGGCATGGGGTTCAGAGCAGATTGCGGGTTGGAACAGGCAATGCAATATAACATAATATAACAATGTAACATAACATAATATAATACAGTTATGAAGGGTTTTAATTTTATATATTTTTTTAAATGTGCCTTTAAAAATGCAAAGGGCCATCTTCCCCCACCTCCTCCAAATTTGTTACTGAGATAGGAAAAAAATGTTTTTGTTGATTTCCCCCATGTTCAAAACACATTATAGAATTTTACCCTTGCTATAAATATACATTTTACGTTTGATTTTCCTAATGTTTACTGGCAAACTTCTGGGTCACTGGAAGAATTGATTCGATGGCCTCACTGGCAGCAGGGCACCAAAAGTTAAAAGCAGCCTGGGGAACTGGATGTCATTGGCATCCTCATCCTAATGTCTCCTCAAACTATAAACTAATCATATAAAATATTAAAGCAGAGTACGTTCAGATGCACAAGCATAAAGGTTTAAGCTAGATTTTTATTTGACGACTTCTTCCCTACTTTATTTATTAAACATACAGGACATCAGTTTTAAGCACCGGTGATCCAGTTTTGCACAGTGAATGAGCATGAGCTTTGGAATCAGACAGGCTGGGGTTCGAGTTTGGGCTCAGCGAATTATTAACTGTGACCTTGGGCACATTTCTTTGTATAGCTCAGAGCCTGAAGCCTGTTAAGCATTGTCAGTAAACTTTGCTCCTACCAGCAATTCAGTACAAGCAAAGTATTTAATCTCTTGCCTATTCTTAGTGATCATTGTCAGAATGAGTTCAAACAAAAATCAATAATGATCTTTAACAGGGGAATCTTCTCCCTCTTCCCCTTGGAGAGAGGGGGCAGTAACAAAATTCCAAGTTGATTGAGGCTCCACTGCCTATGAGATCATGGAAATGATTTTTCCAAGGGACCCAACAATTTGTCCTGAAAAAGCTAAGAAAATAAAATATAAAAAGTAGCTATTGACATGAAAATGGCAACGAAGGAAATGTGACTTTAAAAATGAAAACAGGCAATATAATGCAAGTTCTCCTCCTGAAACTTCTTTGTCACCCATCCCTGTCTTTCTGCCCTAGCTGGATGACCCTCACCATCTCTCACAGGGACCCTGTCATCACCTCTCCAGAGCCCCCTCCTCCACCCATTCACCACATCAGCACTGGTTACAACAGGCTAAGGGAGCATTGGTTATGGAACAATTAGTGGTCTAATCCTACCTGTGTAGAACGGTATATATGGCTGTTTATATATCTATGGATGTAAATAGAAAACCTCAGAGAATAAACCAAAAAATATTAAGAGTGGTTCTCTCTAACATGCGATCTGTTCTTTCCATATTTTGGAAACTACTGGGAATTGGGAAAACATCATTATTAATGTTATAATCAGGAAATAATTAAAGCTACTTTTTAAAAAGGAAAAAGAAGAAAGGTTTCCATGGCATTCTACCGCAAACAGGATAAAGTCCAAACTAGCATATAAGGTCTTCCATCCACGACCCCAGATTACTTTTCAAACATTATCTTCTTCTGTGTCTCTGACACATACCCTAAATAGAAAACACACTAGACACTCTTCACCCTGAATTCAGCCTTCACTGTCCAACTTCCAAGCTGTCCCCTATCTTGTTCTCACAGCCTGTCTCTTGAAGATTTTCCCAGGTGCCTCTCTTAGAATCTACCTGCTAGAAAGCACATAGAGCATTCATTTCATTTGAACACATAACACAATTAGTTGTGTTTTTCTCTCCACTAAGCAGTAAGCTGTTCAAAGAAAGGTTGTGTCTTCTTCCCAGAAGACTTGGCTCACTGCCTTGCACCCAAAGATAGCCAATAGATGTTCATTGAAATAAATTACAGAAGAGTGAAGAGGATGATACACCTGGGGCAGTTGCAGAAGACTTGACAGGGGTGGGATTTGAGCTGGGTTTAAAGAAGGGGTAATATTTAAAGAGAAATGATAGCTGATTACATTTATAATTCTATGGTAAAAACACAAGGACTTTTCCCAAGGACATTGTTGTCATTCTGTTGTAGACTGCTTGATGCTACAGGGTAAACTGATGCTAAAAATATTTAAAAGGGAGATGTACCTTCGTATTTTTCACTTATATTCTTAAGCTAAAAGGATACAATATTTGCAATTAAAAACTAGTTGTCTAAAATTGAAAGCGTCATCAGAAAACAAAATTAAAGGACAAACGACAAAGTGGGAAAATATTTACAACATGTATAATAAAGGGTTAATAACTACATATCAACAAGAAAATATGGGTAAATGGGGAAAAGGGCAAGTGACAAAAGAACAAAGACAATAAATACGAGGGGAAAAGTTTAACTTCATTAGTAATAAAATAAATGGAAATTAGAAAGAGATACAAATTTTTTGACTTTCAAAATGACAAACGAAAAGATACTACTCAGTGTCAGTGAGGGAAAGACAAGGGAATTTCATGGGGCTGTAACTTTTCTGGAAAAAAACTTAGCAAAAAGTTTCCAAGAGTTTTAAAAATAATTAATTCCCTTTGACCTAGTAATTCTACTTGTAGGATTCTATCCTAAGGAATTAATCAGAAATATGCACAAAGTTTTATATATAAGCAACACCATCTGTAAGAATTAAAAACCAGAAACAATGTAGACTATTAAATGTAAGAAAACAATTAAAGTGTATTACTTTGGAGAAATGTCTATTTAGGTCTTCTGCCCATTTTTGGATTGGGTAGAAGACCTAAATAGACATTTCTCCAAAGAAGATATACAGATTGCCAACAAACACATGAAAGAATGCTTAACATCATTAATCATTAGAGAAATGCAAATCAAAACTACAATGAGATATCATCTCATACCGTTCAGAATGGCCATCATCAAAAAATCTAGAAACAATTAGTTACTGTCATTGGGGCAAATGTTCACAATATAGTATAAAACGAGGTTACAAAGAAGATTAAATTGAATGCATTCTGGAAAAAGAACTGAAGACAGAAATTGGGCTTCTAGTAGCAATGAAGACCCAATGCAGCCAAAAAAAAAAAAAAAAAAGACAGAAATTACCTCTAGGAAATGGGATTGGGGAGAGGGGGACCTTTCACATGTTCTCTCTCTCTTTTTGTTTTTTTTTAATATAAATTAATTAATTTATTTTTATTTTTGGCTGCTTTGGGTCTTTGTAGCTGCGTGCAGGCTTTTCTCTAGTTGCGGCGAGCGGGGGCTACTCTTCATTGCGGTGCACAGCCTTCTCGTTGGGTGGCTTCTCTTGCTGCAGAGCACGGGCTCTAGGCACACAGGCTTCAGTAGTTGTGGCACTCGGGCTCAGTAGTTGTGGCTCGCGGGCTTAGTTGCTCCGCAGCATGTGGGATCTTCCCCGAGCAGGTCTCAAATCCGTGTCTCCTGGATTGGCAGGAAGATACTTAACCACTGCGCCACCAGGGAAGACCGTTCTCTCTCTTTTTTTTTTTCAATGAGTAAGAATAATATTAGTGGCTATACTACCAACAATAATTTGAACGTTTACTGTGGGCCAAGCATTGTTCTAAGTGCTTTATGTTTACTTTCTCACAGAATCCTCACAACAACAGTAATATTGTCACTCTCCCCCTTCACAGGTAAGAAAATTGAGGCACGGAGAGGTCAAGCAAGTAGCTCAATGTACAGCTAAGACTCAAGGGTGGCATTTTGGGTGGGATGAATTGGGAGATTGGGATTGACATATATACACTACTGATACTATGCATAAACTAGATAACTAATGAGAACCTACTGTATAGCACAGGGAACCCTACTCAGTGCTCTGTGGTGACCTAAATGGGAAGGAAATCCAGAAAAGAGGGGATATATGTGTATGTATAGCTGATTCACTTTGCTGTACAGTAGAAACTAACACAACATTGTGAAGCAACTATACGCCAATAAAAATTAATTTAAAAAGAAAGTGCAAGAAAGCAAGATTCCAGAGTCGCTCTCTTCAAGTACTACGGTGCCTCTGATTATATATTTGTAGTACTGTGTTTGTAAATTAAGAACTTGATCCCACCTTTGCCCTGGCTGGTCCCTCTGCTGAAAAAGCTTCTTCTCCTACGTAGCTACTTAAGTCCCTGATCTCTTCAAGTCCTTGCTTAATTGTGGCCTTCACAGTGAGTCCTACCCCCTAAACACAGGGTTCAAACTTGCAACCTGCCCATCTATTGTACTCTGCTTTATTTTTTCCATAGTATTTCTCTAGCATATTAAACCATTTTCAGATTACCATATCAATTCTCTTTGTCCCTCCTCACCTTCCCCCCAGCCCACTATGGGAGCTCCATTAGGTCATGAGTTTTTATCTGTCTTGCTAATCGATGTATCACAGTCTGAAAAAGTACTAGCACAAACTAGGTGAGCAACAAACACTTGTGGAGTAAGTGAACTTTTAAAAACATAGCATGATTCCAATTTTACTTTCGTATTTTAAAGCATAAACATGTATATGCATGTGTATGGGGGAGGGAGAAGAAAAATAGTCAAAATGTTAATGCTGATATCAAGTGATATCTTTCCTTCTTTATGTTTTCCTGTGGTTTTATTCCCCAAACTCAATTGGAAAATGTATTATTTTATCATAAGAAAATTCTAAACCTCGGGTGACATGCATTGCCACGCACAGCAAATTGTCTTTACTGCAAGTTGCATGAAGCCGTTTTCCTCTGTGAAACGCAATCAACAATTCAAGAGGTATTGACGATCTTTAAATAAATTATTGCTTTTAAGCAATCGCCCGGTATTTTGTGGTGGTTAAATATCTCTAAAAGGAATAAAAATCCTTGCCTTGCCTGTCGACCGCGGCATCCCTGGGGAACACACCCACCTAGCAACCCGGAGCCGAGCCTGGCACTACGCCTTTAATTCCCGTGTTGGGAGGGGGGGTGGAGAATTTCCGCTCCCCCACTCCCACCGCGTCCCTGGTGGCAGCTGTCACCGGTAAGGCGAGCACCGCGCACGGGGGATGGCGCCCAGCGCCCATTGGACAGAATATAAAGGCTGAAACCTACCCCCGAAGACTGGGAGCCCGGCGGGGCGGCGGCGGGGGGCGCGCGCCGCGGCCCCCAGCTCCTTTATCCAGGAGACTCCTGGGCCCCGCGGCGCGGGCATGACCGAGGTCCAGCTTCAGGGACACGCCCGTTACGCCTCGTTGAAAACGATCAGGTGAGCCTGGCCGAGGCGGACGTGACTCCTGGAACCCCGGCTCCAGTGCGTCCCAGCTGGCGCCGCGACGTCCACCTGCCCAGCAACCGGGAACAGCTGGTCGGTGGGAGGGGGAGGCCCCGGCTCCCCTGCGGGACCGGACTGACCATGGCGCTGGCCGCGGCCGCGGCCGCTGCGGCCGCCGGGGTGAGCCAGGCGGCAGTGCTGGGCTTTCTGCAGGAGAATGGCGGAAAGGTGCGCAACTCTGAGCTGCTGAGCCGCTTCAAGCCGCTGCTGGATGCCGGCGACCCACGCGGCCGCGCCGCCCGCAGGGACCGTTTCAAGCAGTTTGTCAACGACGTGGCCGTGGTGAAGGAGCTCGACGGCGTCAAATTTGTGGTGCTGAGGAAGAAGCCGCGGCCCCGGGAGGGACCAGAGTCCCTTCCCTCCTGCTTCCCGAGCACCCCGGTGGCATCAGCCCCGCCGTCGAAGATCACCTCCGTCTCACAGGGGGAAACCGCTGCTTCGGGGGCTCCATCCTTGGCCTCGGCGCAGAGGGCGGTGGAACCACCTGAGGACCCGGCTCCGCCATCAGAGCCACAGGACACCCCCGGGGCTCCGGCCTCTGAGCCCACTCAGCTGACTAAGGGGCTGCTGTTAGTCCCAGCCCGGCAGTCAGGGATGCCCTCGGACCCCCAGATTACAGCCTTTGAGCTGGCCCAGCCCTCCGAGGGACTCTCTGCAGACGTGGCCCCACGGTCCATGGCACCGTCGGAGGCAGCTTTGCCCCATGCAGAACCGCCAGACCCGGAACCTGCGCCTGGGCTGACAAAAGGGCCGCCACCACCCCCTCCGCGCGCGCTGCCTCAAAAGCCCTGCATGCTACCAGTGCGCTGCGTCCCGGGCCCCGCGGCGCTCCGGATCCGGGCGGAGGAGCAGGGCCTGCGTCGGCAGCTGTCGGAGGAGCCCAGCCCACGTAGCTCCCCGCTGCTGCGGCGGCGGCTCTCAGTTGAGGAGTCCGTCCTGGGCCTCAGCCTGGGCCCCGGCCGCTCCCCGCACCTGAGGCGCCTGTCGCGCGCCGGCCCTCGCCTGCTGAGCCCGGACACCGAGGAGGTGCCCGCCGCACCGCCGCCGTCCGCCGTACCCCTGGAGCCGGCCGAACACGAGTGGCTAGTGCGGGCTGCCGGCGGCCGTTGGACCCACCAGCTGCACGGGCTGCTGCTACGCGACCTCGGCCTGGCGGCCAAACGCGACTTCATGTCAGGTTTCACGGCCCTGCATTGGGCCGCCAAGAGTGGCGACCTCGAGATGGTGCAGCAGCTGGTGGAGATCGCGCGGCGTGGAGGCGCGCGGGTCGACGTGAACGCGCGCTCACACGGCGGCTACACGCCGCTGCACCTGGCGGCTCTGCATGGCCACGAGGATGCAGCGGTGCTGCTGGTGGTCCGCCTGGGTGCGCAGGTGCACGTGCGTGACCACAGCGGGCGGCGCGCTTACCAGTACCTGCCGTCCGGCGCCTCGTACGCGCTTCGCCGCCTACTTGGCGACCCCATCCTGCGAAGCTCTACCGAGCCCGATGCGACCGGTGGTGGTAGTGGCAGTTTTGCGGCCCGGCGCCCGGTTCAGGTGGCCGCCACAATCCTCGGTTCCACCACCAGCGCGTTTCTGGGCGTCCTGGCCGACGACCTGATGCTCCAGGATCTGGCTCGAGGCATGAGGAAGTCAGGCTCCTTAAGCAAATTCTTGGGTGCCTCGCCCATGGCTCCTCGTAAAAAGACAAAAACCCGCAGTAGTCTGCAGGTCTTTTCAGAAATCTCCCGTCGACCCACTCCGGGGCCCTTGGCTGGTCTAGTGCCCAGCCTACCCCCAGCAACCTGACGGTTCCTGAGGCTACCGCTGAGTTGCTCTAATCGGGCCTGCCTCTCACCGTCTAAGCCTGCCCAAGACGGCGGTCCAAAGCCTTCGGCTCCATCTTGTTTCCAACTTTGTCCACTGCAGCCTGTTTCACCCAAGTGGGCCTACGCCTCCAGCTTCTGTCTGAAGCTTGATCTTTCTCCAGAGATGGGATCCAAGATCTCAGTGAGAGCCTCCTATGAAGAACTACAGAAGTCAGGATTGAACTCTGGAGGAAACCTGAAATTTAGGATCAAAGGTTAAGGGGCAGCAGCTGGTCTGGCCCCTGAATGATTTAACCCGATGCCTCTGCATCTATATACTCCCAAGCCAGAATTAGAGCTTTGTGTGATGATGGACTGTCAGCTTTAAGATATGTAGTGCTTTTGTAATTTGATGCTTTTATCCTGTTTTTAAATTGAAATGAGGTAAAACAACTTTCATAAAAAAACCTTTTCAAAGTATATTTTTCCAAAATGCTCAGACATTTTCAATCTTTTGCTAAATATTTTGGAATTCTATTTAAAAAAAAAAGATGATCAAGATCTAAAGGAAATTAGTCCCAACCAACAAAACCCTTGAATGGTTATCTACCTCATTTTAGGCAATCAAGATTCCAGAGAGTCTTGAATACAGAATGTGACCATTGTGAATGTAATTAGTTTCAGTTGTACTGAGAATGCTAAATATTAGAAAACAAGTACATCTTGGGAGTAAAAGTGATTTAACAATGAGAGAAAAGAAGAGACACTTTGGCAAATACTTTTAATTTGTGGTTGTCTTTATGCTGAAATATAAACGTGTGTCTTTGGCACTGGTGGCTGGCTACTTTGATATGGCATGAATAGTTAATTTTTTAAAGTGTGATTTATTTGTGAATTGCACCATTGTGCCATGTTTCTGAATCTGTGGCTTTCAAATCCGGCTGAGCCTTTCAGTGCAGAAAGTGAACATTCAAAGAAAAAAAAGTCATAGCATAACACTAGAAAAATCACTGGTTAAACAGTAACAGATACAATTAAGGAGGAACTATTTTATATGAAAGTTCTTTACAAGCAAAAGGTACGTGATATCCATTTAAAAAAGCCATCTGAAAGCAAACAACTTATTCCAAAATAGCAGATGCAGAATCTCTTTGCTCAGTGACCTTAGAGAGGGGTGGCTTGATTCATCTGTCTCTTTGCTCCTATTTGTAATTGAGAAGGTTTTAAGTATTGCCAAGATTTCTCAGGTTCAACACAGTGTAATTAAAATGGCTCTTTTCCCATTTTAAAGATGTGGAATCTATTTGCTCAACCAAACTTTTTATATCATATTGTAATAATGCTCTGCTTTTGCAAATTGGGCTTGCATGTCATTAGTTATGCCAAATAGTTTTTGGGGCACAGGGTACTGGAGTTCCCCTCCCATATGTGTATCAGTGAGGCCTCTGAAATTATTTAAGGCAGTCTTTCATGGACTGTTTTGATTTAAGCAATGAAATAAAGTCTCCCATTTTGTTCCTGCTTGTGTGATGATGCACTTCCCTTAAACATTCTACAGCACTTGCTACTGTATTTTGCTTTTCTTTTCACTTCTTTTCTCCTCATCCTTCTGCCTCTTTCAAGCATTCTACTATTGAAAGAATTTGGATTTCTCTGCAAAAAAAAAGGAGTCAACCAAACATGGATATGGTAGCCAAAAACTGTAGGTAAATGTAGGCCCGGATCTGACCTCTCCCACCTTCCTTGCTTGGAACTCTAGCTAAGCTGCATAAATTATTTCAAAATGAAAATTAAAGTCTTCTGCCTCTGCAAAAAAAAAAAAAAAAAAAAAAGACAGGAGGCAATAATTAAAGCAATCTCAGTAGCTGAAGGTCTAGGACAGGATAAAATATTAGAGATTTTTCATGGTAAAAGAGAGGCTTGACTGAGACGGGTAACAAAGGTCACACACACAGGTATGACCAGCTTTGAGAAAGACAAAATGTAAACCAGCAAAGTAGTAATAACAATAACTAATGTTTACGGCACACTTAAATCAGAGGAGGGTTCTTGAACCGCCAGAAGAATCTTTGTGTTTCAGAAGGGTGTGCTGCAAGCCTGCCCAGTGAAGTAAAAACATTTGGCAAGAGTTTAGGATCAATAAGCCTAAAATTCAGGTGTTAGAAACCACTGCTTTTTCCTTGCAGGCTAAAACTTTCTGAAACTGTAAGTCAATAGGAAATTATAGTTGATATGCATATGGAAAGTTCTCAAGAACAATATCTGACTAACAGGAGGTACACCTGGGGAAGGATATTTCCAACAACTGACAAAAAAATAGTTGTTCATTGGTTAAGGTAATTTACCTGGTTAAAATTATCACAGGGAAGAGAATCACTCCTCTTAATGGGGGAAGAGTTAATCACTGATGTAGATGTGCATGAGTCATGTCCAATTTTTATTGTTTGGCTGCACCGGGTATTTGTTGCTGCTCGCGGGCTTTCTCTAGTTGCAGGGAGCGGGGGCTATTTTTTCACTGCGGTGCACGGGCTTCTCATTGCAGTGCTTCTCTTGTTGAGGAGCACGGGCTCCAGGCATGCAGACTTCCGTAGTTGTGGCGCACGGGCTCTAGGCATGCAGGCTTCCGTAGTTGTGGCGCACGGGCTTAGCCGCTCCGGGGCATGTGGGATCTCCCCCAACCAGGGCTCGAACCCGTGTCCCCTACATTGGCCGGCAGATTCTTAACCACTGCCCAGCCACGGAAGCCCCCACAGCAAGCTTTTTAATACAATTGTACATTTCCTCTAAGGAGGATGGAAGCTGTTCTTTTTTTAAAAAAAATAAAAATTTACTTTGGCTGCACTGGGTCTTAGTTGCAGCACGTGGGATCTTTAGTGGTGGCATGCGGAGTCTCAGTTGCAGCCTGCATGTGGGATCTAGCTCCCCGACCAGGGATCGAACCTGGGCCCCCTGCATTCGGAGCATGGAGTCTTACCCACTGGACCACCAGGGAAGTCCCTGGAGGCTGTTCTTGAGCATGTGTTACTT
This sequence comes from Neophocaena asiaeorientalis asiaeorientalis, assembly GCF_003031525.2. Lineage (NCBI taxonomy): Eukaryota > Metazoa > Chordata > Mammalia > Artiodactyla > Phocoenidae > Neophocaena > Neophocaena asiaeorientalis. The sequence continues at coordinate 270,527 of NW_020173499.1, read as the reverse complement.
ACCTAATGGAGACCAGGGTATGGGTGACACACATATGACCTGTGTTTACTAAGTGCCAGGCACAGCTGTAAACACTTTGCAGGTATTAACTACCACCTTACAAGGTATGCGCTGTTAGTGTCTTGATTTTTAAAGTGAGGAAACTGAAGCTTAGAGAAACTGTAAGTAACTTGTACAGGCCTCACAGCTAGTAACTCTCACAGTCAGGATGGCACCTGTTGCTCTTTTCCATTACAGTGTCCTGTTGCAGAAAAGCAAGGTGGTCTCATCTCAGCTCTTTATTCATTTAGTGACCTTAGGCAAGTCACCCAAGTCTCCAAGCTCCATCTCCCTCCCTGTGGAACTGGCAGTACATATCCTACAGGATGTGGGCAGGAAGGAACACAGGGAATGAGTAGGTAAAGTCGTCTGTGAACTGCAACACCATCCTGAAATATTACCAGGAGTGCTGAGTTGGTCCCAAAGGGATATCTGGCTGCATTTCAAAACCAAATATCTCTGATTCGTGACGTTGTTCTACATGATCACCATTCTTTTGCCATGTTAGTATTTGTATATACAAACAACAACATTGACTCTACTAGGAAAAATGTTTCCCTACAAAAGGGAAATATCGCTTTATTTAAAATATCACAATGCCTTTCTTAATACACATTCCTCTAGCATCCCCGCCCCCACAACTTCCAGTCTTAAACAAGCAGTCATTCAGCTTTCTGGACTGAAAGCACCCCTCCACACACAGTTTTAAAGCTGGGCCTACTCAGGACCCATATTTCCTCCCTTTTCTTTGCCTTTTCCTGGAAGAAATTATTTGACCTTTTAAAATGATTTAATAAATAGACTCTGTCGCTCTCCAGATAGCTTTATGCCTTGAACCTCTGTGGCTGGCGTCACCTTTCCAGAACTGCCACACCTCTGGACTTGAACCTGTGGAGCAGAGGTGGCCTCAGATATTACTGTGGGAAGGAGGAAATAAGGAAGAGACAGTAAGAGAGGGAGGGGAGAGAGAGAGAGAGAGAGAGAGATGTCTGGACCTCTCCTCAAGAAGGGGAGGAAAAAGTCCTCCTAGTGAGAAGTCAGTGCTGACTTAAGTTTCAAAGACAACGGGTAAACACCCATCATGACTGTCTGTCTAAACTGTAGCTAGGCTGTGACAGTAACGCTACGGGGTCGTTGGGAGGATTGCTTTACAGCATTTCACCTCTTGTCTCTGCGGTCCTCAACCACATTTGACCTAAATGTCCTCATAAGCTTCTGAATTACACGTGACTGACCAGCAAGGTAATTTGTTCCCGTGAGGATTCCTGAGGTTCACGCCAGCCGCTCGCCGAGGTACTTGGTGTGAGGAGCAGGCTGCTCCAGCCAGACTGCGCGTCGGTTTGGGCACCACGGAACCTTGCTTTCCTACTCTGTTTCCAATTTACAGTCAGAAGGTAAAAAGTGCACTAATTACATCCGTATTAGGAACGGCTGGGGGGCGGGATGAGGCGAGTAGGAGAGGAGGGAGGCCCCGGGGCTGCCAGTTGCCAGGCAACAACCGCGCTCTGCTCAATCGGGGCGGGGCGCTGCAGGCCTCAGGGCTGGGGGCGGGACCAGCAGGCGGCGACGGGCGCAGGCGGCTTGGGGAGGTGCCGACAGAAACCCCAACAGAGGCCCAAGAAACCCTCTTTTCCACCGTGGGGAACCACGTAAGGCTCTTTTTGATCCTGATCCTCGAGGTCAACACCCCCAGCCTCCCCCTCCCCACTCCTCATTAGCCAACGACTTTGGAACGAAGGCCTAGTGGCAAAAGAAAGGGAGCCAACCTTCCCATAACTGGCGGGCCAGGATTTCTTTCCGACAGACACAAAGGCTTAGCCCCAGCCTTCAGGTCCAACAGGGACACTGCTAAGGACAAGGCAACGTCCCTGTGGCTAGCCCAGAGGGCCTGGTAGCTGGGGAGGCTGCGGGTGGTAAAGCGTGGCTAGAAGCTTTCATCATACGGAAAACAGTGCCCTCTGCTGGCAGTGTCCAGGAGGGTGGAATTCACCGGACTTCTGGTACTGGCCCCCACCCCACCCCTAGTCTTAGTGCCAATATAGAACACCTATGCTGAGCTCATTCTTGCCCTCTGAAGGAATAACGGGGTGTGGAAGGGAGATAAACTGGGGCAAGAAGGAGACGGAGGCAAAATGGAAGGACAGGCGCAGGAGTTGTGGCCCTACTTTTGTGGGCTCGCTCCATCTGGTAGAGACAAGCACAGAAGCCTCGTATTTCCCCATGGCAAAAACCAGCAAAGAATCAAAGTGCAGTTTAACCAGACAATGGCAGACGCTACTTCTCATGCCCATCCTGGGCTGGGAGTGTTTTGTCTGAAATACACAATTTCCACTGGCCTAATGGACGACGTTAAGTGTGTTTCTAAGTATATCACAATGGTAGAATGCAATGGGGACTGTACAGGGCAAAAGCCAGAAATAAGTAGATTCCATCCAGAACGCGTCTCGAAGCGAGCTGCCCTGCTAGGCAGCGGATCTTAGAGCGGAGGCCCCGCCCACGGCGTTCAAAGGAGAAAAGCAAAGCATAATGTTAGAATCAGCAGGAGCCCCATATGTTTTTTATAAAAAGGCACAATGTGAGCATTGTTCTGTGCTCAATAGCGCGACTGTTATAACTAATGCTTTTGGTATGAATACGACCATTTAACGTTCCCAACCCGTTGCACTTAGTGACAATATGCATCAGAAAACAAGCCCAGAAGCAGAGATTTCTCACTTTGAGGTCTGTTGGCTTTAGATACACATACACATGCCTATTAATGTGCCCAGCTTCCAAAAATACACTGAACATTTACATGAACAATGTTCTTGTCCCTGGCCTTAGCAGCTACAAATACTAAGGCAGATTTTCAATGTATATTTGAGAACTGAATATTGATTCTATGTACACAAGACTGACACACGGAGGGGAGTGTGTGTCCTGTTTCATACCACTCTAGCCCTTAACTCCCAACCTTAGCCCAACCCCAAAGTGCCATCTCCAGAACACAAGAAAAGCTGCCTCTGCAACTCCTCAGCGCCACCCCCACCATAATAGGTCTCCAGGTCCCCCATGACTCACCTTCAGCTCCCATCCCCCCAACTGCCCTCCTTAAGCCTGGGTGACCTAGTGGGGACTCCAAAGGAAAGGTGGATAAATTCAGTTTATCCAATTATCCAACATAATTGGAAGAGGAAGAAGGTTCTTTCTGGGTCCTGGAATGAATGTCCCCAAATGTCCAAGTGTACTTGACATTCATCAGGGTTTTTAGGCAGCAAAGCATCTGAATCCATTTTCCATTTGGGGAAGTTCCCTATCCCTTGTCTTGAAGGGAGGCAGTCCCCCACTTCCACTATACTACTCATGTCGGGGGCTTGGGTAAAAACCAGCAAAAGAGACCTGGCCTCAGCCAATCAGGCCTAGGCTTTCGTGGTAATAATGCAATCACCAGAATATTTAGGGACTACTGGTGACGGCATCTGCTTGGCCCATCCAGTTTTCAAGCCTGTTTCTTCAGTCTTTCTAGGGATCCCCAGGGCTGAGTGATGTCCTCCAACAAATCTCTCCTCTGCTCTAGTCTGGCAGGTGTCTGTAGTTTGCAAACAAGATCCCTCCTCCAAGCCAGGCTCCAGGTGATACTGCACACTTCTCACATCAATTTTTTATTGAGAGGGAAATAAATGGCCATTTTGCATCTTAAGTTGAAATGCTCCTCTGACTTGTCTCCTCTCCCTCCAACCAACCCTGACCGAAAAGGGGGAATACTGCAAACCTTAAAATTCATAAGTTAATTACCAAATAATCCGCAAGACTTGGGTAAGGCCACATGAGAACACTTGGAAAAAGTACCCCAGGAAGGCCGGGCCTGGGTCTTCCCCACCCCAAGGGAAAAGCACCGAATAAACCAGCGTCATCCCAATCACGTGGGTGAGAGGCAGGGGCAATGCTCCTCACCCCCAGCCCCCTGTAGCTAGATGAGGGGAGGGGGGAAGGGCGGTTTATCCGGAGGACGGGTGCCTGGGGGCCAGGCCGGCCTGGGAGTCGCAGGACGACGGCCAAGGTCGGTCCTGACTGTGTCCAGTTGGTCCTGAAGGAGGCGGACCCGCTCGTCCAGGCTGCGCTGCTGGGCCAGAACAGCGGCCTTGCCGACCAACAGGGCGCGATAGGTGCGCAGCTCGTCGGCGGGAAGTGCGCGCGCCAGCACCTCGCGCAGGGCCCGCTCGCGGCGTGCCACATGCTGCTTCAACTCCTTGGCGTCTTCCTGCTGCCGCTGCAGGAGCCCCAGTCGCTGCAGCAGAGAGGCCTGGAGCCGCGGGGCGAGGGCGCCGTGAGCGGGGCGAGGGTGCCGCCGCTCCCGGGAGGCTTCCAGCCGGAGCCCGCAGGCCCCTCACCGCCCCGCCCTCCCCCAGCCCAAACCGGTTACCTGCTCGTCAGGGTCGCCGTCTGCGCCCGCCCGGGCCAGGGCGCGGTGCACGCGGTCCAGGCGACTGCCCAGCAGCAGCAGGAGGCCAAGCACGCGCTCTAGGTCGGCCATGAACCGGCTGAACCGCTCGAGCTCGTGGGGTGCACAGGCCTGGCCGACCGCGGCCTCCAGGGCAGCCCCGCGCCTGGCCCAAGCCTGGGCCGCTCCCTGCAGCTGCTCCTGCTCGGCCTGAAGCTCCCTTAGCGTCTTTTGAAGGAGGTCCGCCAGCTCCACCTGCAGGGAGGGCGTGGGTACCTCAGTCTGGAGGCAGGGCCCTGACTTAGCCCAGCCTCTAATAGCCCCGTCACACTCACTTTCTTGGCTTGGATGCTGTTATTTGGCTCGGGGAGACCCGGGCCGCATGGCTCGTCAGGCACAGCGTGGGTGGTAAGGTTTTCAGGCCTTGTCTCCTCCTGAGAAGCTGGCAGGCGCTGGGTGGAGTTAAGTAGGTAAGAGCTGGGGACAAAACCAGAGTTCCTTGGGTCGTCCTGCCCCAGGCTGCATGGGCTTAGAATCCCCTGAGTCCCTGGTACCCTCACTCACCTTGACGCAGAAGTACCAGCTGCTTCCTCTCCAGCCTCTCCACAGGCTGGCCTCATTGCAGCCCAGACCTCGGCTAAAGGAATCAGCCCATCCAGCAGGCCCAGGGATGGCTCTGGGCTGGGATAGGAGGTGAGAGTGTCACTCAGAGAGGGATCCAATCTGGCCAGCTCCTGAACCAGCTCCTCGAGGCGTGGACTGGGCCATGTTGACCTGGAACCAGTCTGGCCAGTGCCCCAAGCCAGGGCAGTGTGGTCAGAAGGCCCCGGGGTATCATTGCCTGGAGGTCTCAGGGCATCACATGGGAGAGGTTTGAGAGGGTCAGTCTCTGCAGCTGTGGGGGTATCAGTGGTCAGCAGTCCAGTGGGGTCAAAGGTTGCAATGTCACCATTTGCAGTCCCAGGGGGACTACAGCATGTAGGCCTGGAGACACTCACAGAACCGTTTACCCCCTGCCAACAGTCATCCGCCCCTGCAGTCTCTGGGTGCTCATGGAGGGGCTGCTCTGAGGGGATTATAGCCTGGTCAGCCCTCTGACCCAAGCCAGCTCCATACTGCCGGTCAGAGGCATGGACACTAGAAGTGGAAGAGACACTAAATCAGTAAAAGCTCTGGCCAAAGATAAATGGTGGCCTCCAAGGGCCATCCACCTCCCCCCCCTCACCCCTCTGGCTCCCAGCCACCAGCCAGGAGAGGGTTCCCTGCCCCTCCAGCATTTTGTAGATGTGTGTAGGAAAGGGGTATCTCACTCTGCTTGAAAGCCTGAGGAAATTCACCTGTTTGGGAGCCCCAGGGGAGCATGGGAGTCTGCAGGTGATCTCATTCTGACCAGCGGGGCTTCTTCCAGGAAAACTTCATCATCAGGAAGGGATGGGAGCCGGGCAGACACAATGCAGTTCTCTGAGGCCCTATGCTCCCAGTCAGAGGGACTGCTCTGGGGGCCCTCTGCAGAACAAACCACTGCAACTTCCTTCTGAGTCAGGAACCTGGAAGCAGGGACCCCACACTGACCACAGGGACCAGGAAGGAAGATTCTGGTTCTGCGCCAGACAGACAGTAGGGTGTTGGGGGTGGGATTAGGGGATGTGGTTTGCAAAAGACAGAAGGCTCAAACTGAGGGTGAGTGGGAGGCCCTCTTCTTTCTTGAGCAAGAGATATGAAAGCTGCCTCCCCCCAGCTTTCAGTCCCCAGAGTGGTCCATGTCTCTCACCTGGAAAGTTTGGTCTGAAACAATGGTCTGGGGGTTTCTGCTCCTTGGGGAACAGCCTGGAAAGGCAAGCAGTTGGATGAAATGTTGCTCAAGTTTTCAATCTTCTGGATGCCCCCAAGCCAAGCTTGCAGCCCCTATCTTCCATACCTGGGCAATGGGCATGACCCCTCCTGGACTTCCCCAGGGGGACAAGACTTCCCCCGAAGCGCTCTGACTCCGACCAACAGGCCTATAGGCATTGCTGAGCCTCAAGGACCGGGGTTTCGGGTCCTCTATGCTTCGGGGCTGGGTCGCAGGCAGCCATCTGATCTGGTGACCTTCGAACTCTGCCAGCGTCCGCTGATGCCATTCCTGGGGCTCCGGCCTGGCGAGGCCAGAGCTGGAGCAGGCCTCCCCCGAGCATTCCCCCGCCAACCCACCGCCCCGACCCACGCGATCCAGCTTTCCCGGCTCTGAGAAGCCCCACTGCCGCTGCTGGTTGGCGAGGCGTCCCCTGCCGGCGGTTACCGGCGCGGGAGCCCCGGGGCGCGCCGGC
>NW_020173499.1:202588-263723 GCF_003031525.2 Neophocaena asiaeorientalis asiaeorientalis | reverse complement strand
TGGAAGGGCAAGGGCAGTAGGACCAGGGGAACAGCTCTGGAGATTGAGGGCCTTAGCTTAGGGGAAGGAACTAGCGACTAGCGCATCCCCCGCTGGGGCTCTTCTGGCCCGCAGCCCTGGCTTCTACCCTGGCACCTCCTGGAGCTCTGAGAATGTACCCATGCTCCTGCCCTCCCCAACCCTGTCCCACCCTGGCTGCTTCCCGGCTGCTTTGTTAGCTTCTCCATGTGATCTTTCCCTGATAAACAATGGTCAAGAACGATCTGAGATCACAGGGGAGCCCAGAAAGGAGGGGGAAAGACCCAGGTCAGATGGCAGGGGCAGCTTCACAGCCTTCCTCCCTCCCTCTGGGCCAGTTATATTCCAGGTGCTTTGAATAAATATTTGTCTTGAACTGCACAACTGCTGTCTGCATTTTACAGATGAGGACACTGAAGTTCTGAAGGGGGAATGATTTGCCCAGAGGCACACAGCTGGTAAGAGGCAGCGAGCCCTGCCTGGAATCTGGGCCTGCCTCCAAGCTTACTGCAGCCAGAATCAATTTCCTAGAAGCAAACCCTGCTGAAAGCCAGTTCACCCCCAGCCCCCAGGGGCCTGAGCCTCCAACAAAGGCCAGCCTCCACTATGGGAAACAATCGCTCCCATCCCTTCAAAATACTGGCAGATTCCAGGATAATATGGCCCCTGCTTGGGAGACTCTCTGCCTTTTGTCTAGGAATGACAGGCTCACCCCCTCTTTGTCCTGCCACTCTTGCTCCTCCTATAGGGCACAGCTTAGAGGTCTCCTGACCCTTTGGGATCCCTACAGTGTCCTGAGCTTCCTGCATCACAGCACTCATCGCCCTGCATTGTGATTGTTGGCTTGCTTTGATTCCCTCTCCCCATTCCCACCCCTGAGCTTCCTGAGGACAGGCCCTGCACTTACTCATCTCTGCACCCTCGGAGCCTGGCATGTAGTCGATGTTAAGTATTTGTTGAATGACAAGGAAAGAAGCAGCCTTTCAGGGAGTAGATGGGGGTGGCTTTGGTGGAGAAGGTTGAGGGCTTCTTTGCTTCTACCCACTTTTCTCTCCCTATTAGTTTTTTTGAGAAAGGGGACAGAATGGGTGAGGCAGTTGCCACCCATGGACACTGACCAGGTTACTCAGGTTATTAGGAACCAAAAGAGCAGGCAAGCACAGCTTGGAACAGGAATGGCCAGAAATCAATACTTCCCCAGTGGCAGGAGGGGGAGCAAGGGGAGGAGCTAGGTAGGTGTGCCTGGGTCAGGGGTGAAAGCAGCTTTGAGTCTTGGGAACTGAAGGCTCCCTATGGGCTATAGGGACTTTGGGGGTGGGGTGGGGGGCGGGCTTGCCTTTCCTGAGCTGCTTGGCTGGGATTGCAGAGGAGGGTGGCCCACAGTTGGGTGGAAACTGAAAAACAGACTTATGTGAGCCTCTAGACACTTTTTGGAGCTCAGGATCACCCTCTACCCCATTCCCTGAGACCCCAGATGCTATAGATTGCTGGATAGGGCAGGTAGGGAGGTTAGTGGAGGGAGGATACGATGTTTCCTAAAAGGGCGGAGCGGTACCTCCAACATTCCCAGGAGGGGATCTCAGCTGACCTGGTACCAGAACATCTTGACATCACCCACCTGGAGGCATCTCTGAGCCCATGAAGGCCAGCCCTGCAGGTTGGTCTTCACTCAGGCTTGGGGACCATTTCTGCAAAGTAGTTTATACTCTCTGAACTTCAGAAAGACAAGAAGCTACTCTGAGTAGCAGCCCCTGGGAGGACAGTCACCTCCTCTTGGTAACTCCCCCTAGCCACCCAGACAATAGCTCTCTCTCTTCCTATCCTTCTGAGCCCAGCTTGGGAGCACTGTTTACCCTGGGTCATGCCACCCATTCTTGACTTTCGCTGCATCTATAGGCATGGGTAACTGTTCTAATACAAAGATGTTTCCTCAAAAAAGGCCTTGACAATTCTATCTTATTTGTGAGTTACTGACTGATAAAGGATTCTGAGTTCACCAAATAAAAACAGCTCAGATGGATAACCAAAATGTGTGTACATTTTCTTATTGACCTTAACTTGTCTCGAGGATGCTTTTGCAGTGGTAACCCAAGCACCTGATACCCATGCAGGATGCTCACACTGTGCCCTTTGTAGAACCTGTTATGCCAGGAGGGTCCAGCTCCTTTAGTGTGTTTTGGGGCCTCAGCCCAAAGAGCAAAGAGCTTTCACACTTGTCTGGCTGCAGGGAGCCTCTTGCAGTTCAGCCAGTCCTTGTGGCTGGGAGTAGCCACACCCCAGAAGCCCTAGCATCAGCATTAGTGTCAACTGTGGGCTGGGCTGCAGAGCCAGTGCCTGCATTGAATGTAAGTCCAGAGGCTAGAACTCAAAGAGCCTTTTGCCAAGCCTCGTCAGAGTAGGGGGAGCAGTGTGAAATCCCTGCTAGAAAACCACCAGATTGGGGTCATGCGGTATTGGGGTCATTTGCGATAAACTTATCACCTGAATCAAAGAGCAAGAGAGGAAAAGGAGACAAGGATGACTTCCGTGTTCAGAGCTAGGGGCTGGGGAGGTGGAGGTGCCGGTCCCAAGAATGAGGAAGCTGAGACGGAGACTAGCCAAGGGATCCAGTGCTCAGTCTGGGGCCTGTGGGCTTTGTAGTGTTTGTGGCAAGTCTGGCAAGCAGGTGGTAAGTTGAGATGTGTGTCTGGACCTCAGGAGAGAGGTTGGACCAGGCAAGAAAGCAGACCCAGGTTTTTAATTAGAGGTTCTTGGGGAAATCCATGAAGACAGCTTCCAGTGGGTAAAATCACACAAAGGCAACGGAAACAGATCCAGGTAAGGTGACCAGAAAGGCAGACAACCTCAAATGATCAACAATGATCAGGAATTAAATCATATCTTTCCCAAAGGCCACCTCACGTCTGACCTCTCTTATGGAGAGGTTGTCCAGGCCACCCCACCTGGATGGTCCGGCAGGGAGACTGCCTCGCTGCCTGCACGGCAGTCTCCCTGCCGGACTGAGTTTCTAGGTCCTGAGCCGTGTCTTGAATTCCACCACTCCAGACCAGGTCTAGAAGGGCAGGCATTTTGGTAAGTTCCGTGGCTCTCCCAGTTCCCTCCCGCACCCCATTCTCCCGGCCTGTCAGCACCACAGCTCACGTCGCGAAGCGTCTGCTCTCAGCTCGCTCCCGCCCACATGTAGAGTCTCCGTAGACTCTAGCTCTGTGCCACGGTCAGGAAACGCGGGATGCTGGCGGCACTTGGGGAGAGGAAGCCGCGGTCGAGATCGTACCACATACCTGGGGCTTCAAGCTGAGTCGAGGCGCTCCAGGGAGGAAAGAGGCGCAGGCCTGGCGGCCACAGGGGGCGACAGAGTCACGCAGTGCGGCTGGAGAGCGAGGCCTCGGGGACGCTGGGAGAGCGGATGGCCCCTGGCTGGCGCATTTCTCGGCCTTTCCTGTTGGTTGGGTTCACCGTCGGGGAAGGAGGGCTCAGAACACGCGGAGGGAACCGCGCGATCGTGGACCAGAGAGGCCAGGATACCCCAGTGGCTGCGCGGTCGAAAGGCGGGAGCCGGAGGTTGCAGGGTGAGACCCCACTGCGTGCTCGGGTCCCCCGGGCGCGCTCCCCAGCAGCTCCCGCTGTTGCCGGCTCTGCGCCCCCCACCCCTCTGCGAAGGGGCCAAGCGCGCAGGCCCTTGACTCGCGCAGACCAGACTCCGCGCGGAGCCCAACCCCTTCAGACCCAACGACGCGCGGGCTGCTCCGCGGCGCCCCAGCTACCCCACCCGCTCCTAGCGGTGGGGCTCGCTCTGCCGCCCCCGGGAAGGGCGTTTCCGCCGCCCACTCCCGGCCGTCCGGCCCCGCGGCCTCACCGAGTACCTGAGCTCCAGCCCGAGACGCGCTGCTGGGCGCCCGCGGCCGCGCGGTGACATCAGAGTCCCGGCCTCGGGCTCCCGACCCCACCTCCAGGCTCCGGCTGTCGCGGGGGAGGCGCCACGTCCGGCTCCCGGGGGCGGGAGCGCGGAACGGCGGCGCTGCCCCGGGAGCCGCCCGCCCCTTCGTAGTGTCCGCTTGCTGGCCTAGACCTGGGTCCAGGGGTTGGACGCTCGTTCCCCCGCCGGGCACAGACCTCTTGCTCCAGCTGAAGAAGCTGGAAAGTAGGGGAAGGGCCACCAAGGCGCTCGCCCGCCCGCCTCCGCCCAGCGCGTTCCTACCGCCGGTAGCGCGCGGGCCCGAGCCCCGAGGGTCCAGGCCACCCGTTATGTGGGAAAGCCCAGGCCGGGTGCCCACACGGGCACCCCATTCCTTTCAGAAAGTTTGGCCGAGTAAGCAGAGCCGCCGCTGCCCTTGTCCCTCTGAGCACAGTTCGGATGCTAGTGCACCATCCCTTGACCAGCTGTCCCTCCAGATACCCCATTTCCAGAACTCTTCCAGCTCTTTGATTCCCAGTGTGGGCTCTCCTTCTCCCATGTTTGCCCGTTTTCTTTTCATTTCTCCCACTACCCCACATAGTCTGGGCCCTTCCGGCCAGCCACCTGAAAGGGGAGGGAGAGGAAGGGAAGGAGAGGGGAGGCTCTGCTGACGTCTGTGTTCACTCCCGCTACCCTCAGTGGGTCCTTTAGGTGCTGAACTATGCATATCCCCTGTGGCCTCGATAGGGTTTACGCCAGCCATAGAGTCCTGCTCTTGAGGTTTTCACCTTTGGGGATCTCCAGGCTCCAAAGAATGCTCTGAATTCATCTGCCACTGTGCATTCCTCACTGCTCTGTCCTCAGCCTTCCTTGCCCCTGCTTCCCAAACCTTTATCCTATGGATACTGGCTCTGCGAAGAAATGCTCCCTTCCCTTGGGCGTCCCTGGTGGCGCAGTGGTTGAGAGCCCGCCTGCCAATGCAGGGGACACGGGTTCGTGCCCCAGTCCGGGAGGATCCCACATGCCACAGAGCCCCAGCTATTGCTGTGGTTGCCCTCACTCTCCCACAGAATCATCATGCCTGGGGGCAGGGACCGTATCCCCCTATCTTGGCATCCTTGGCTGACAAGATTTGTTGTGGTAATAACCAGGACCCAGAAACCCAGACCGGGGGTCAAGGCTGCCACTTTCTGGGGGCACTAAGAGCCTGGGGAACTCTGAATGCTTGGATCTTCTAGGGGATGGAGGCAGCAGGCACCTGAGCCTGGCTTCTGATTGGCACCCTCCTGGCTCTGGTTCTTCTTCAAACACCATCCTGACCCAGGCATCAGCTTCAGCTGGAACTGGAGCTCTGGACTCTTAAGACAATGGCTCAGAACTTCTTGGCTTTGAACACCTGCCCTTTTAAGATCCCAATCCGCATTGTTGGTCTCAGAGCAGTATTACAATAGAGGGAACACAATCCAGCAACCAAAAGCCAATTCAAAATTGTTCAAGATTTTAATTTATATTTTTAAAAAGTATATTTCTTGACAACCATGAAGTGGACACAGTGTCCACAGCAATTCTTGTTAACCCGCTCCTCCTCCCGCCCCCTTATTTCTGTTGCGCACGCCGCAGAAACTCTCTGCCGAACTCCCCCAAAACTGAAATCCTGCCCACCCACTTCTCTGCTTGCCTCTTCTCGTCTGAGAAAGAGAAACAGCCCCTGACATCTGGATGTTGGCCTGGGACTATCAGCTAGGCCTTGGTGTTGTAGAAGTTGATCTGACATTCACAGCCAAGGCCTTGGAGTTCTCCTGTGGCACATAAACAATTTCACAGGACATCAACAAGGCCATCTGTAACCATGATGGGTCAAGACAAAAATAAGACCATTCTGTAATCATATCCAAACACAGACAAACCATGAACGTTGTCCAAGTCCCAAAAATGACCAAATGTCTTTCTATCCTGGATAATAACGCCAGTGCTGTTTCCTTGCCAACTGCAGCTTTAACTTTGCTTTAGTTATTCCTTTTTCTAGATAAGATTTAAGATACCCAATCATAGAATTACTCTTGCTTCCCAACAGCATCAAACACTGAGAAAAGTCCTGCTTCTTTAATTCTCTCCAAAATCACTAATACGAGCCCAAGTCCTGTAAGTCCTCTCTAAGGCCCTCTTACCAAGATGCTCCATGGTTCCCCATCCTGTGTGTTCCCCTCACTGTAACAAGTAATACACTCCATTTTTTTTCAACTATTGGGGTGTTCCTCAGGGTCTTTGACTGGAGGGCATTTCATTATTGCAAAAGCCCAAAGAAACTTAGAGGGGAGGAAGGGGACGAAACTGCTGCCAAGTTGGAGTCTCCTTTAGTGGTGGCAGTAGTTGGGGAGCAGGGGCCATGGAGAAGATGGACACATGCACATATTAATCATGTTTTTCTACTACATAAAAAGACATGCCTGTGCCCCTCTATCTCAGTACTTTCCCAGGCCTGGGAGAGTTCAGCTGACATACGGGTCAGAGAACCACCACCCAACCTAGCCCTTCCTCAATTTCACAAGCAAAATAATTGTAAACGGGGAAGCCACTAAGTTTTGGGGTAGTTTGTTAAACAGTAATAGATAACTGTAACAGGGTATGTAAATTTTCAAATTTGGTTAATCTCAAATTTCTTACAACCAGTTTGTACCAATTTGTATTCCCATTAATATATATGAGAGTGCCCATTTTCCTACATCCTCACTAACACAGTACATTAGCAGACTTTTGACCTCTGAAATATGAAAGGTGAAAATAATATGTTTTAATTTATATTTCTTTTTTATATATAAAATTGCATATCATTTTGTACATTTAAAAGCCATTTGTATTAACTTCTGTCATCTGTCAACTTTCTTTGCCCATTTTTCTATCAAATTATTGGTCTTTTTTATTGACTTGTAAGATCTCTTTATATATTAAGGCAATTAACTTTTTTTTTAATATGTGGCAAACATTTTCCCAAGTTTGTGTCTTTTGACTTTGTTTGTGGTAGCAGTGAATTTATAACGTGGTTGAGGCAAAAGATGTTTCTTTCTTGTAGACAGTAACTACATAGCTGTCTTGATAATTCAGAGACTGTCATGTATAGGTTAAAATACACTAAAGGCCAGAAATCATTCAATGAATCATGTTGTCTATTTTTGGAGATCCAACAAAGCACGAATCATTGTTTTTACACAAGTATCTACTTAAATTGTAAGTGTTCCCTTAGAGCAAGTTTGTTTTCTTTTTAATTATGCAATGAATTCACCACACTTGTTCCTATAAATAGGAAGGCAGCCACAAGAAAATGTACAGGGAGAATGGAGCACCCCCTCTTCTATGGGGGCATCTGGCAGGAAGGCCTCTGGGTGAGCCTGGGTAGGGACTGGATGTCCCAGGGATTGAACCAAAGTTCCCTGTGAGATCAGCAGTTCCCGGGAAGGAATGCTGGGCAGTCACATTCCTACTGAGTACACATATATCACCTTTTCCCTACAGACACTGGGTGACTCCTCAGCCTCTGTTTGATCTGGCCATAAGAACTCAGCTTTTCTTCTCTAGCCTTGCCCTGTGCTCCAGGCCTGGGACCATTCCATCCTCCTGGTCCTCCCTCATTCAGATGTTACCGACACATCCCTGGCCAAGAGACATTCAAGGAGATAGCTGGATGCAGGCCTCTATCCTCTTCTACCTACTCCAGTGGACTCAAGACACATAAGTGGTAACCAAGTGAGCTTTTCCACTTTGCTTTGCTGGCCTCCCAGGACCCAGATGAAAAATGTCTCTTATGCTTCATTTTGGTCCCCAAGAATAGAAAGAAACTCAAGACTATGAACAAGACCCCCAATAGCATCCCCAGGGAGGGCAACAGTTGGCTCAAGCCTGGGAATGGCCAAACTGCCCCTTCTGTGTTCAGGCACTATAAAAGGGATAAGATGGTCTCCAAAGGCTCCTCTCCTAAAACTGCCTTCTGTTTGAGCTAAATCCACCAGGTCTCTGCTCACCAAGGAGTCATCTGATCAGCATTTGCAACGGGAGGCCACTCTAACTCTAGAACTCTGGGCCTCAGGCTGCACACAGAAGCATTAGTGCAGGACTGGGTCACAGCATGCCACATGTACGTGGGATGGATTTTGGTCATTGGCTATGGAAGCAGACAATGCATGTTCTTAACATTCACTGAGAAAATCTTGCTGATTTTAACTGATGTGTCTGGTCAGTTACTCACATGGAAGAGACTTTGTTCTAAAACCTGAGGGTGCATATGTCTGTCATCCATCATGGTTCATGAGTTTTGGGGACCCTGCCAGGAGTGACTGTGACAACACACATACACACACACACAGTCTAGTTGACAGCTTTTTGTGCTTCAAGGGAAGCATTAGAGAAGTTTAAAAAAGGAGGACAGGGAGCTGTTCTCCAGTTCACTGTATCCCAGGTATAAGAAAACCAGCAGTGAGAAAGCGAGCATGAGTCCACAGCCCGGCAGACCTAAGTGTGAATGCCAGTATGACCCTGGAGATATCCCAACCTTCCTGAACCTTCATTTCCTCATCTGTAAAATGGATACTAGTATATGTTTGGCAGGTAAAGATTAAATGAGATTTCATCAGATATACTCAGCAGTGGGCTCACAGGAGACCATCAATAAGTGGTGTTAGGGGGCTTCCCTGGTGGCACGGTGGTTGAGACTCTGCCTGCTAATGCAGGGGACACGGGTTCGAGCCCCGGGCTGGGAGGATCCCACATGCTGCGGAGCAACTGGGCCCGTGAGCCACAACTACTGAGCCTGCGCATCTGGAGCCTGTGCTCCGCAACAAGAGGCCGCGACGGTGAGAGGCCCGCGCGCCGCGATGAAGAGTGGCCCCCGCTTGCCACAACTAGAGAAAGCCCTCGCACAGAAACGAAGACCCAACACGGCAAAAATAAATCAAAAAAAAAAAAGGTGTTAGTTATAATTCCTCACTTCAGCTTCTCTTGTAGGGAAGATAATCTTGACTAAATCCCAGTCTCAATTTTATCTCTAAGGATTGGTTTATACACCAGAGGTCTCCAATGAGTCTTGGTCCTCTCCTAAGCTTTGCTTACTGCTCCCCCCAGACAGGGCCGTGGTGGGCATCTGAACTCTTCCTTCCTGGGGGAACGCACATTGTGTAGGTCTTGGGGAGACAGAGCCCCTCCTCCCACTTGAAAGCCAGCTTACCACAGTGCAAGCCTTCCAACCTGGCTTGACCAATGTGATGCTCCTGCCAGGGACTGGGACTCTCATGTGAGTGACATAGTGATGTAGGGACAGGTGAGAAACCATCAGGAGTTGGGGGTGTGTATAGTGGTGGTCCTAACCTGTCTCCAGATCTTGCTATCCAGCCTCCTTTGGTTCCTGTCTATTTTCATAGGCTGGTCCTCCCGCCTTTTGGTCAGTTCTGTGGGCCACCAGACCTCCTTCCAATGCATCCCTTTTTTGAGTTTAAGAGCTGGTTGCTGCTGCCTGAACCTAAGAAGTTTCTGATATAGAGCCAAGACACCTTTTTAGTACTTTTTTTTTTGCGGTACACGGGCCTCTCACTGCTGCGGCCTCTCCGATTGCGGAGCACAGGCTCCAGATACGCAGGCTCAGCGGCCATGGCTCACGGGCCCAGCAGCTCCGCGGCACGTGGGACCCTCCCGGACCGGGGCACGAACCCGTGTCCCCTGCATCGGCAGGTGGACTCCCAACCACTGCGCCAGCAGGGAAACCCCAAGACACCTTTTAATACTGGGATGCCAGTGTTAGACTGGAGGAAAATCTGGGCAGACTTGGGTGTTCAGAGGTACTCTTTCCTTGGAAGAAGCAACCGCTAGGCAAGAGGGCAAGAGAGACCTCCCAGAGCTGCTCTGGGGCTAAGGGGATGCAGTCCCTGCCCTTTGATGTGTCTGGAGACCCTCTAACAAGGCTTACACAAGCTCAAAACTAGCAACTCAGGAAACAGGATAAAGCAGCGCAGGAGAAATACAAGGCAGACAAGTTCCTGGTTCAAAGTCATACATTTGCTATGAAAATGAAAACAAGATTTCCCTTAATAAACATAAAATCAAAGACAAGAAAATTTGCAGATCAGTTGCTTTTTCCTATTCCTACACTAAAGAGAGTTGACCTGGATTCTACCTGTTTTTTTTTATTTTTTAAACACCAGCATGAACCAAAAGACTAAGCTGATGTCAGGCCAAAGTGGGCCTGGCTGGAGACCCTGAAGCATAGGCTCCCGTCCCATAGCCACTCCCCATAGAGGGTTCGGCATATGCTGAAGCTTCTACTTTTCTTCCCTTTCCTACTAGCAAACGTCCGTGGGAAGGACCCATTGTGACGCTGAGTTATACAACCCTTGAGCCAAGTGCCACCTCCTCGGTGAAACATCCTTGTTATCCCTAGGCAGAGTTCATTGTTCCCTGCTGCACCTAACATTATATTGTAGAATATATACTCATTTACTTGTGTGTCTGCCCCATAAAGCAGATTGTGAACTCCTGAAGGAAATGACCATGCCTGGCAGTACCAGTCTCAGAACTACTATCAGTGATTGTTGAATGAATGCAAGTGGGAGACCTGACCCCACGTGAACATCTGAGTCGCTCCTCTATTCTGTGAATTCACAGCTGATAGCAATATCCTAAGGATGGCCTTGGTCCCCAGGACTCAGTGATTTGAGTGTGTGTGCACGCTTTAAAGTTTACCTTTCTTCTTTTCACTTTCTCCTGTTGGTGGTTTTAACTAAACGATGTCACTTACCATATTAGAAGGGGCTACTTTCTTTTCAGAGTAGACTGCTTCAGTCACTAACTTGAGCACAGCAAACAGAGGTCTGGGAGCTGCTGCCATGGATGGAAGCAAGGATTTCTAAGAGTTCATTTGGGTTTTCAAATCCTTTGCACTGGTTCTTAGAAGTAGATTAATAATCTTTACTAGTGATGGCAATAAGTCCTAGTTCACAGTCTGTGAACAGAGGTTCTTTTGGAAAATGTAGTAAGTGCCTGAAAAGAATTAAAAATGAAGCCAAACTGCAACCCTCTGGTCTTCCTGGAGCAGTGAGGGCTTTATCTAAATTAGATTCACCTTAGCATGCTAAACAGCTTACAATTCAACAATAAAAAGACAATCCAGTCTTTTTAATGGGTAAAGGATTTGAAAAGACATCTCCCCCAAGAAGATATACAAATGGCCAATAAGCACATGAAAAGATACTCAACATCAAATACAAATCAAAACCACAAGGTACCACTTCACAGCCACTAGAATGGCTATAATCAAAAAGACAGACATTAAGTGTTGGCAAGGATGTAGAGAAATTGGAATCTTCATGTGCTGCTGCTGGGAATGTAAAATGGTGCAGCTGCTTTGGAAACATTTTGTCAGTTCATCAAACAATTAAACATAGTTACCATATGAGCCAGCAAGTCCACTCTTAGGCATATAACCAAGAGATCTGAAAACATATGTTTCATGCAAAAAATGTGTACATGAATGTTTATAGCACCATTATTCATAATAGCCAGAAAGTGGTAACAACCCAAATGGCCATCAACAGATGAATGGATAAACAAAATGTTGCATATCCATACTATGGCATATTCTTTAGCCATAAAAAGAAATTAAGTACTGATACATGCTACAACAAGCATGGATCTTGAAAACATTATGCTAAGGGGAAGCAAAAAGACAGACGAAAAGACCATGTATTGGGACTTCCCTGGTGTCAGTGGCTAAGACTCCGTGCTCCCAACGCAGGGGGCCTGGGCTCTATCCCTGGTCAGGGAACTAGATCCCACATGCCGCAACTAAGAGTTCACATGCTGCAACTAAAGATCTCACGTGCCACAACTAAGACCTGGAGCAACCAAATTAAAAAAACAAAAAACCCCACAAAATGTCTAGAAGAGGCAAATCTATAGAGACAGAAAACAGATTGGTGGCTGCTAGAGGAGGAGTGGGTGTGGGGAGTGTGTATTAATTGGTATGAAGTTCTGTTTGGGGACCATGAAAATATTCTGGAATTATTATAGATATTGGTGATAGGTGCAGCACCTTGTGAGTATACTAAAAATCACTAAAGTGTATGCTTTGAAGTGATGAATTTTAGGGTATGTGAATTTTTCTCTCTGTATGTGTATGTACTATGGCTGCACAATGTACACATAGAGTTAACAGTTGTTGCTGACATTGGCCCATTCTTGCTCAAGATATTCATATATAAGCAAGAAATGGTCTTTACTAAGGGCTGTAACCTCTCTGACATTTTAAGTGTGTGTCACTAAATGCAGAAAGAAAGCTTGTGTATTCTTTTTTTTTTTTTTCGGTATGCGGGCCTCTCACTGCTGTGGCCTCTCCCGCTGCGGAGCACAGGCTCCGGACGCGCAGGCTCAGCGGCCATGGCTCACGGGCCCAGCCGCTCCGCGGCATGTGGGATCTTCCCAGACCGGGGCATGAACCTGTGTCCCCTGCATCGGCATGCAGACTCCCAACCACTGCACCACCAGGGAAGCCCAGCTCGTGTATTCTTGCACTAATTTACCCACTAGCCCAGAGCACCATCTGCTCACAGACCTAAAACCATCTTGCATGCCAGGAGATCTCAGGTTTATCTGTGGGCCATAAGTCTCAATATTCACATGCATGGAAGTCACATGACTGAAATTACTATTGAGGACGAATTAAAGTCTACTAGTTTTTTTTTTTTTTTAAAGAGTCTTTAGCAGCAATACAAAAGGAGTCCTATCAAAAGTATATAGCCTAGGGACTTCCATGGTGGTCCAGTGGGTAAGACTCCATGCTCCCAATGCAGGGGGCCCAGGTTCAATCCCTGGTCGGGGAACTAGATCCCGCATACCTCAACTAAGAGTTTGCATGCTACAGCTAAGAAGTCCACGTGTCGAAGCTAAAGATCCCACATGCCACAACTAAGACCCGGGGCAGCCAAAATAAATGAATAAATATATTTTTTCAAAAAGTATATAGCCTAGTGCTACCTGTTAACAAATTTTGATCTGACTTGAAAATATAATCAGAATACCTAAATTATTGTCAGGACCTATTAAGTGAAGGCATATTCCAATCTGACACCATATGTGTGTCTACATGGTAATTCTCAGCTTCACACGTGTGGTTTCTTCTAAGAAAAAGAATGTCAGCAGAACTAGGTCCAGGGTCTTTCTGGTGGACAGAGTTTATCAATTCCTCTGACTTGGATGGGGCAGATAATCAGCCCCTGAGAACTATACTCCAAAGGTAGCTACAAAAAAATTAATGCAAGCTTCTGTACATATCAATCTGTGCCTCTCTCCTCAAGTTGTTATCACTGTTCTCATCAGTGAGAGCTGTGACTTACCTTTTACCAACAATGATTCTACCAGGCTTGGGCAGTTCCATAGTGGGAAAGAAGTACATTCGAGTATCATTATTCGAAAGACAGCTAGGACGAGTAACTGTACCAGATTAAGTGATAAATATATAGTCGTCCCTTGGTATCGAGGGGATTGGTTCCAGGACCCCCTGCGGATACCAAACTCCATGATGTTCAAGTCCCTTATATAAAGCAGTGTAGTACAGTCAGCCCTCCCTATCCACAGTTTGCACATCCTGAGGTGGGTCGAATCCAGGTGCAGAACGCCATCCATACTGAGGGTTGACTGAATAATGTGTGTACTTTGTGTCAGGAACTCTACCTTGGGGTGGGGGCAATATCAGGGTGGAGTTTAGAGTGAAATCACATGAGGAAGAGGCTGTTGTGCGGTCCAAGAGAAATAGAATGAGCCACAAATGTAGTCTTAAGTTATCTAACAGCCACATTAAAGAGTAAAAGAGAAACAGGTGAAATAAATGTAATATATATTAAATATATATATTTAATATATCCAAATAAATTCAACATGTAACTAATATAACAAAATTAGATGTTTTACCTTTTTTCATACTAAGTCTGAGATCTGGTGTGTATTTTACCTTCACAGCTCACCTCAGTTTTGATAAGCCACATTTTAAATGCTCAATAGCCACACGTAGCAAGTGACTACTGTATTGGACAGCACAGGTTCGGAGCATCTTAGTTATGGTGGTATTAATAAAAGCAGCACTTAGTGAGAGTCTATTTGCATGACATTGTTCTAAGCTCCTTAGATGTATTAACTTAGTTAATCCACAAGACAACCCTATGAAATAGGTACTGTTTTCCCCCCATTTTACAGATGAGGAAATTAGGTTCACAGAGGTTAACTCACTTGCCTGAAGTTACAGCCAGGGTGGTTCCAGAACTCATGCTCTGTTCCCTGGGGCGTGCCTACTGTCCTCTCTGGAATATGATCTGATGAGTAGTAATAAACCAAGTACTGCTCTCTTGGGGATTCTTTTTACCTCATCTGCCTATAGTTTTGATGGAGAAGGAGCTGGATAAGATGAAGCCATGAATTCCAGGAAGTGCTCAATGTCTGACATCAACTCAGAAAATCCCCGAGATTCCTTAATCTCCACAACCCTGCTTTAGCCCTTTACAAATATTTCACAAACTGGTAATGGTCAAGGGTATGAACACAAGGAAAACTTACGATCCTGATTACTTTCTTCTCCAATCATGCAATGATTTGCAAGGTTTGAAGTACAAATTTTCCTGGCAAATAATGCAATGGAAGCTAGGCACATTCACCTTTATTTCGACTTTAATAAACTCTTAAGCTTGTATTTCCCTTTTCTACAGGTACAATTGAACTCAGTTTTCCTACATTTAGACAAAACTTCAGATTATTTATTGGCAGGTAGTTAATACTAGTCCTGCTAGTCAATAGTATCTAATGAAGTACTTTTTTACATTAAATATGGTATGCATCCCAAATATTGGATGTTCTCCTGTTTTAGACATACTTCCACTTTCCTTAACCAAAACTGACTAGACGAGGATTAGATGGTGAAGTTTATGGAAGCCATCAAATAGAGACATGTGGAAAGTTCTTTTCAGGTCACAAAGGGATTACAGTTTGCAATAGACTTTTTCTTACCCACTTTCTCTAAGCAGAGGTTTGAACAAGGACTTTACATGCTGCTTAAAGATGTACCCATTTTTGATTTGGAGAGCTGAGCACATGCACTGGTCTCTAGTCCCTCCCACTAACATTAGAAGTGATTATCAAATATACCCATAGGGCAAAGAACAGGTAAGGAGAGCACAGCAGGTGTGTGAACAAAGTTTTGGAATTAAAATTGTCTGGAAGAATGAGCAGAGCTAATTAAAAAAGAAACCTAAACCTGCAGGGGGTGGGGATGTCATTGAGAAGCTAGGTGAGTCACAGCAGAGAATGCTGGGAAGCTCAGGAAATGAAGATGCCATGTGCTATGGAAGGCAGCCGTGCCAGCAACAACTAAGTGGGTATTGCCCGAGTATGTAGATGGAACAGTTGGACCCAGTGTGTACTCCCCCACCCCAAGCAGCTAGGGGATCACCCGCCATGCAGCAGGAGACTAGGGGTTGACTTTGTGGAAGAGTTGAATCAAACATGTTCCATACAGAAGAGTTGAAGCAAAGAGGCATGGTGGAGGTTGGGGGAAGAGATGCAATATTGGGATAAAAAGGGATTAGGTAAAATCTTACAGCCCTTTGCACTGCTGGGCTCTAAGAACACCAGCAGCTAAGTGTACATCTTTGCCCCATCTTCCTCCCACAAGAAGGCTGGATAATTCTTTTGTGGAAAAACTTAAAGAAACAGAGGAGCCTCAAACTAAAGAGCCCATTAATTAACACATCCTACCCTCTCGTACAGAGCTTCCAACAGCTTTCTAAAGCCTTACACGTATAAATGGACAACAAAAAACATTTGAGAAAAGCCTCCAACATTAAAGGCAAAGACTGAAACAAACAGAAACAAAACAAAACTCAAGAAAGAATGCAAGAACAAACAGAACAAAGAAAAACTATAATTAAGAGGCAGCTCATGTGGATGGGAATATGAAGCCAGGGAATGGGATAAGTTTTATCCTCTCATTTCACCATAAGAACCTAAGTGTCTTCTCTTAGTAGAAGGTTGCCATCCTACAACCTTAGAGAAATAGGCCAAGTAACAAACGGAGAAGCCACAAAAGTAAATTTCAAGTTTCTTCACGTCTCTGCATCCCCATCTCCACTGCCATACTCCAAGGCAGCATAATCTTTTCCCTGGACCATGACAATAGCCCCCAAAAACCCAGAAGTTCTTTCTGCTTCAGACTCATCTCTGCCAAACAATACTACATAGAACACTGAGATGATATTTAAAGAAATGAATCTAACCATTTCAGGCCCCGAATTAAACACTCTCAAGGGCTTCCTATTGAACCTAGCATAAAAATCCAACCCCCTTGTGCTGGCCAACAAGGTCTTGTATCATCTGGTCTGTCTACTTTTTCAGCCTCATCTCCTCCCACTCCACTTGCCCTTCAACCCATTCTTTCTCCTTTCCCACTTGCAATCACACGCAGTTCTTCCTGTTCTTTGAACACAAGTTTCTTCTCACATCCATTTGCTCTGCTAGAAGTTCCTGTATATGGCTACTTGTGTTGTTTGTTTTCGTCTGTCTCTTCCCCACTGTAATAGACGCTTCATGAGATCAAGTGCCGCGACTATATTGTTTACCACTCTCATATCAGTATCTAGAAGAGTCCCTTACATGTAGTATATGCCCAATAAATATTGAATAAATAAAATTGTAGTTTAAAAGTCTCCAAGTTTCTGATGAATATAGATACAAAAATCTTCAACAAAATATTAGCAAACCAAATCCAACAATACGTTAAAAGGATCATACATCATGATCAAGTGGGATCTATCCAGGGATGCAAGGATTTTTCAGTACCTGCAAATCAATGTGATACACCACATTAACAAATTGAATAAAAACCATATGATTGATTCTACACATAGAGAATCCGAAAGATGCTACCAGAAATCTACTAGAGCTAATCAATCAATTTGGTAAAGTAGCAGGGTACAAAATTAATACACAGGAATCTCTTGCATTCCTATACACTAATGATGAAAAATCTGAAAAAGAAATTAAGGAAACACTCCCATTTACCACTGCAACAAAAAGAATAAAATACCTAGGAATAAACCTACCTAAGGAGACAAAAGACCTGTATGCAGAAAACTATAAGACACTGATGAAAGAAATTAAAGATGATACAAACAGATGGAGAGATATACCATGTTTTTGGATTAGAAGAATCAACCTTGTGAAAATGACTATACTACCCAACGCAATCTATAGATTCAACGCAATCCCTATCAAACTACCAATGGCATTTTTCACAGAACTAGAGCAAAAAATTTCACAATTTGTACGGAAACACAAAAGACCCCGAATAGCCAGAGCAATCTTGAGAAAGAAAAATGGAGCTGGAGGAATCAGGCTCCCTGACTTCAGACTATACTACAAAGCTACAGTAATCAAGAAACTATGCTACTGGCATAAAAACAGAAATATCGATCAATGGAACAGGATAGAAAGCCCAGAGATAAACCCACGTACATATGGTCACCTTATCTTTGATAAAGGATGAAAGAATATACAATGGAGAAAAGACATCTTCTTCAATAAGTGGTGCTGGGAAAACTGGTCAGCTACATGTAAAAGAATGAAATTAGAACCCTCCCTAACACCATACACAAAAATAAACTCAAAATGGATTAAAGACCTAAATGTAAGGCCAGACACTATCAAACCCTTAGAGGAAAACATAGGCAGAACACTCTATGACATAACTCACAACAAGATCCTTTTTGATCCATCTCCTAGAGAAATGGAAATATAAACAAATGGGACCTAATGAAACTTAAACACTTTTGCACAGCAACGGAAACCATAAACAAGACAAAAAGACAACCCTCAGAATGGAGAAAGTATTTGCAAATGAAGCAACTGACAAAGGATTAATCTCCAAAATTTACAAGCAGTTCATGCAGCTCAATATCAAAAAAACGAACAACCCAATCCAAAAATGGGCAGAAGACCTAAATAGACATTTCTCCAAGAAGATATACATTGCCAACAGACACATTGTGCTTTGTGACCACCTAGAAGGGTGGGACAGGGAGGGTGGGAGGGAGATGCAAGAGGGAGGGGATATGGGGATATATGTATGTGTATAGCTGATTCACTTTGTTATACAGCAGAAACTAGCACAACAATGTAAAGCAATTATACCTCAATAAAGATGTTAAAAAAAACCCCACATGATCATCCCATTAAATGCAGAAAAAGCTTTTGACAAAACTTAATATCCATTTATGATTAAAAAAAACTCTCTAGAAAGTAGGTATAGAGAAACATACCTCAAAATATAATAAAGGCCATATATGACAAACCCAAAGTTACCATCATTCTCAACAGTGAAAAGCTGAAAGCATTTCCACTAAGATCAGGAACAAGACAAGGATGTCCAATCTTGCCAATCTTATTGAACATAGTTTTGGAAGTCCTAGCCACAGCAATCAGAGAAGAAAAAGAAATAAAAGGAATCCAAATTGGAATGCAAGAAGTAAAACTGTCACTGTTTGCAGATGACATACATAGAAAATATACATACTATACATGGAAAGTAAACATACAATACATATAAAATCCTAAAGATGCCACCAGAAAACTACTAGAGCTCATCCAAGAATTCAGTAAAGTTGCAGGACACAAAATTAATGTACAGAAATCCCTTGCATTCCTATACACTAACAACAAAAGATCAGAAAAGGAAATTAAGGGAACAATCCCATTTACCATTGCAGCAAAAAAAGTAAAATACCTAGGAATAAACTTACCTAAGGAGGTAAAACACCTATACTCAGAAAACCGTAAGACACAGATGAAAGAAACTGAAGACAACATAAACAGATGGAAATATGTACCATGTTCTTGGATTGGAAGAATTAATATTGTTAAGATGACCATACTACCCAAGGCAATCTACAGATTTACTGCAATCCCTATTAAACTACCAATGGCATTTTTCACAGAGCTAGAACAAATAATTTTAAAATTTGTGTGGAAACACAAAAGACGGTGAATAGCCAATATAGCCTTGATAAAGAAGAACAGAGCTGGAGCAATCACACTTCTTGACTTCAAACTATACTACAAAGCTAGAGTAATCAAAGCTTTGGAACAGAACAGAGAGCCCATAAATGAACCCACACATGTATAGTCAATTAACTAAATGGATTAAAGACCTAAATGTAAGACCAGATACCATAAAATTCCGAGAGGCAAACATAGGCAGAAGACACTTTGCCATAAATCTTTGCAATATTTTTTTGGATCTGTCTCCTAAAGCAAAGGAAATAAAAGCAAAAATAAACAAATGGGACCTAATTAAACTTAAAAGCTTCTGCAGAGCAAAGGAAATCATTGAGAAAATAAAAAGACAACCTATAGAATGGGAAAAAATAATTGCAAATGATATGGCCAATAAGGGGTTAATATCCAAAACATATCAACAGCTCATACAACTCAAAGAAACAAACTCAATTTAAAAATGGGCAGAAGACTTGACTAGACATTTTTCAAAAGAGGACACACAGATGGCCAACTGGTACATGAAAAGATGCTCAACATCGCTAATCATCAAGGAAATGCAAATTAAAACCACAATGAGGTATCACCTCACACTTGTCAGAATGGCTATCATCAAATAGAACACAAATAACAAATGTTGAGGATGTGAAGAAAAGAGAACCCTCATACACTGTTGGTGAGAATGTAAACTGGTGCAGCCACTACGGAAAACAGTATGGAGGTTTTAAAAACAACTAAACATAGAATTACCATATGATCCAATGACTCTGCTCCTGGGTATATATCCACAAGAAACAAAAACACTAATTTGAAAAGATAAATGCACCCCAGTGTTCATAGCAGCATTATTTACAATTGCCGAGAAAGTAAAGTAAGCGCCCATCAACAGATGAGTGGATAAAGAAAATGTGGCGCATATATATATATATATATATATGTATATACTCACGCATATATATACACATACAATGGAATACTGCTCAATCATAAAAAAGAATGAAATTTTGCCATTTGCCATAACATGGATGAACTTGGAGGGTATTATGCTAAGTGAAATAAGTCAGACAAAGACAAATACTATATATCATTCACATGTGGAATTGAAAAATGCAACAAACTAGTGAATAAAAAAAAAAAAGAAACAGACTCACAGTTATAGAGAATAAACTAGTGGTTACCAGTGGGGAGAGGGAAGTGGGGAGGGGCAAGATAGGGGTAGGGGATTAAGAGGTACAAACAATTATGTATAAAATAAGCTACAAGGATGTACTGTACAACACAGAATATAGCCAATATTTTATAGTAACTGGAAATGGAGTATAACTTAAAAACTGTAACCTACTATATTGTACACTTGCAACATAATATTGTACATCAACTATACTTCAATTAAAAAACCCTCGGGCTTCCCTGGTGGCGCAGTGGTTGAGAGTCCGCCTGCCGATGCAGGGGACACGGGTTCGTGCCCCGGTCCGGGAAGATCCCACGTGCCGCAGAGCGGCTGGGCCCGTGAGCCATGGCCGCTGAGCCTGCGCGTCCGGAGCCTGTGCTCCGCAACGGGAGAGGCCACAACAGTGAGAGGCCCGCCTACCGCAAAAAAAAAAAAAAAAAAAAAAAAAAAAAAACCCTCAAACTTTCAAAGGTAGAGATGAAATGGTGTTAGACAAAAAAATATTGACCATTATTTCCACCCAGAGATATCAAAACTTCATTGATGTTAGGGTCAACATTTCCCTTGACCCAAGTTGGTTTCAACGTGTGAAAAATTCTAACCTAGTGTATCAATGTCAATATCCTAGTTGTGACAGTATGCTATAGTTTTGTAAGATGTCATTGAGGGAACTGGATAAAGGATACATGTGATCTATTATTTCTTACAATAACATGTGAATCTATAATTATCTTTAAAAAGTTTAATTAAAAAATTCTAAAGGTAAGATAATTTAGTATTCATTCAGCCTGCTTATGTAGTACCACCCCAAAATGCATTCCTCCACAGAATGTTCTGTGGTGCTGAACGCTCACTGATGGAACTTAGGATAATAAAGGAAGTCTCCATTTCTGGTAGGTGATATATTTTTCCCGGAGCTGAGGACATCAGACTCTGTTCTTAAGCACACACAGCACCTGCCCATAGTCAGTGTTCAATAAATATTTATTCAATGAGCTAATTATTTCTGAGAATGCCAAAATGACATCCAGGCACAGGCTATGAACTCCTAACACTGCCTGTCACAGCACTTCAATGTGCAAAGACACCAGCACCACAGACAGGTCTGTAAATGACTCTGAACTGTTCACAAAGCACTTATTCTTAATAAGATGTCCAAAATGTACAGCTGACTCTTATCCACATTTATCTAGTTACTCAATTCTTCCATACAAGTTGTATTACGTAGTAAGGTAGAACGAAGAAATTACTGTCAAGCCATCTATAAAATCCTGTTCTTTAAATGGATATTGAAATAGTCCTAGTCTTACTGACCAATCAAGCCCCTTTCCAAAAATTGACTAGTATAAATGGGGTTTGGGAAGGACATCTCCATCAGGAAGTAATTAACCACATGAAGAGAACCTACTTGGCTTGTCAATTCTGGTAAAGGAGGAAGTGTCTAAATCTCCAGGTTGTGTTTATTTTTCCATCTATTTAGAGAACAGTTAATGTATAAAACAGCATACTTTTCTGCTCTATCATAATCCACTCAGCCAATCTCTATATTTAAGGAATGTTTTGGGGACTTAACATCCTCTAAATATTCTAAAGAGTATTTTAAGTGTTTTAATTTCATTTCAATTATCATTTTATAAGTTACAATCTCTCCAAAGTTGCAGATTGAAATCAATTACTTAAAATTTTGATATAAACCAAGTTCTTCTGTCTGAGCATTTTTCTTTTATCACTTATACAGTCAGGAATACTTCCTCCTTTACCTCGTGAAAGAGCAACTTAATTTTTCCCACAGGCTGTCGAAATTGAGTTCTAAACCAACTCGAGCAGCTGCTGCTCCTGAAGCTGATTAGTAAAACAAAGTATTCAGCGTAACACAGGAGTTGATTTAAACCGATAAAGAGCAGGAAACTCAGAGCTGAAGGAGAACCCAGCTCCTGACATGGCCCATTGTTCCTTGGTACACTAAGGCACTCATCAAGTTAGGTGACCTCGTATCTCATCTGGACTAAATACCAAAGCTGAATGCACCTATTTAAGGCAGATGAAGCCTCATCCTTGAATTTCCAGATCTAAATCACTATGGTCCTTTCTCATTTATTTTCTAAATTGGCAGCTTTTATAAGAGTAACTGAAGAAACACAGGTTTCATACGGAGGAGGCAGTTAGGAGACTAGTGTATCCTCCTCGATTGTGTAGAAGAGAATCTTTGAAGTTTAAATTCAGCAGATATAGAAGCCCTGCATATTAACGCTGTCCTCTGAATGAAAGAGACTAGATTTACAAATAAAGCCTAAAGGGATGGGGGAAGTAAAGCTTAAGGTTTTCAAGCTACCATTACTCAGCTATAGCATCAAAACACTGTGCAAAAGTGTTTTAAGTCAGTCAATTTTAGAACTCACCTATACAGATGAACTATAATATTTATCTACTCCTAATTTTGGCATTGACCCTAATACTTAACTTCCACCAAAACTACCCACCATTTTCTTCTTTTCAAAACCTCTGATTGCTGACCATATTCCATACTCAGCTGCAGAACTAGGCCATGAAAAAAAAAAAAACACCCCAAAACAACAATAAAGCAAAACAAACTCCCCTGTTTAAGGGGAAAAAATGTCAGTTTAGGGCATTTGGGGAACTATGAGGAATCCTTAAAGTTGATGTAGATTTCATGTGGTCCATTTGAAAACAGCCATATTTAAAGGAGATTTACCTTTAAATAAGCTCAGTTGTACCTTGCCACCATCACTCGTGCCCTGGCCATTCCAAATATTTTTTTACTCCTAAGAATGACAGAGAATGATACAAAACCCTGAAACACCATTTATCTTTTATACTTGCAGCTTCATTTACCCAAGAGTAATGACTCCTTCAAGTTATACAACAGATGGCAAAGTTATTTGGAAACTAGGCCACCTAAAACTTTTCAGTCCCATTTTTTGGAAAAAATGTTTTTTGGAGGGAAAAAAATCATGAGCAGATAAATAGAGCATTTTGGATGGTGTGTGCAGGTTTGTAAGGTGTATACAAGATAACACCAGGAAACAATTCAAAAATAAAGCTAAGAAAACAATTTCATTCCTAACAGCATCAAAAGAGAATACTTAGAAATAAATTTAATAATGTAAAGTGCAAAACATACTCGAAAACTACAAAATATTTTCTAAAGAAATGAAAGATCTAAATAAATGGAAAAACTTCTCACACCTGTGGATTGGAACACTTAACATTGTTAAGATGGCAGTACACCCCAAACTAATCTATAGATTCAACACAATCCCTATCAAAGTCCCAGCTGACTTCTTTAGACACTAAGCACGAAGCAAAAATCATTTACAAGAATGAGAAGTACTTGCATCTTGGAGTTACTTTTGGTTTGTAGATGAGGGTTTTACAAACTCTGAAAAAAATCACTGCATCGGCCCCAGACTGCGCCTCCAGGGCTTTCTCAAGGTAGGTTTACTGAAAACCCACATAAAAGCCCTCATATCCAAACAAGGCCCGCTCTGTAATATAACCTAGTCACTGCCAGCTTAATTTAGTGCTAACAGTGCTATATCCACCTGGAAAAAAAAACCTGTCGGGGTGGAGTGATAGGAGCTGAGGGAAAGCAGCAAAAACAAACCAACCAGCCAAGAAGAAACGCTTCTTGACCTCCTTGCAATGGGTCAGAGTTTTAAAATATATAAAGGAGAAAATACGTTTTAAAAACCTTGAACTCTGCATTTTCTTGGGAAAATTTGCAAGGCTATTTCCTTTAAATAAATGGGACAAATGTTATTGTTTGACATGAGTCAACCAATTTATACAAGCCATCTAAGGAGCAGAGTTAGTACCAATCACTAATACAACAGAAATGGGTTATATTGCATACTCTCTAGTCTAATGACTCTCACTTCGTCAGGATATAGAGAAGTTAGTCTCTCTCACTCTGAAAAAGGGATAGTAAGTGGAGCTGAGACTATCTTTTAGACACATTTCCTCTCCCTCTCAAATGACCATTTAAAAGCAAATCTTTAATTAAAACCACACATAGAGAAAATTTATGCCACTCACAGGAATTTATGGTTCCATTAAATAAGACTATAGCAATCTGAATTGTCT
This sequence comes from Neophocaena asiaeorientalis asiaeorientalis, assembly GCF_003031525.2. NCBI lineage: Eukaryota > Metazoa > Chordata > Mammalia > Artiodactyla > Phocoenidae > Neophocaena > Neophocaena asiaeorientalis. The sequence continues at coordinate 239,466 of NW_020173499.1, read as the reverse complement.
ATTTAGAGCTGCAGTTCCATCCAAGATTTATGCTAATTAAGTTTTTTTTTCTTACATCAAAAACAAGACTCCTACAAAAGAAAAAAATAATCACTCAGGGGAAAAAAATTTAAAGCTTTCCAAAAGAAGTACATTTTATTTACATTTGGAAATGAGTAAGGCAGCTGTTATCCCTTTACAGTGATAGATGCCACAGAATGTGCTAATCTACACAGGCTCCTCCTTACACAACACACTGCATTACATTGAGAGATTTGATACATGAAGCTTTCTCCCAAAGGCACAGACAGGCGCACGATATTTACTTTGGCCAGGAGACTCACGGTTTTACTTGAGAGGAGCCTATGTTAACGACAGGTGCACTTAGTGGCTATCATATCTTCATATTCTTTATAAGCGATTGAGCCATCAGGCTCAATTGCCAAAACACTCAAAGGGCTGTACTTGGCAGGTACACAGGATGGTCTCGGCACTGAGGAATCGAGCTTCTCATGGATGATGTTCTGCACCATGGTGTGAACCGGAGAGCCATACCGATGTCCGACCGCCCTGGGACAGTCCCCTTTACAGTATCGAGGGTTGTATTTGTGTGGAGCCACAATCCAGTTGTCCCACTTCAGCTGACTAAAGCTGAGTCTAAAGTCATGGAGCTCACACTCATTTTGGGGAAAAAGAAACTGTTTGAAGTATTCACTCAGATTGAATGAAGCTGGAACCAGAGGCTTCTTCAATTCAGAGCTGACAGTTTCCTGATCTCTCCGGTGACGGGACGATCTTACACCCTCAGCAGCCTCTTCTCCCATGGGATAGGCAGACAGCTCTCTCTTCTGGTCAGGACCCTGTGAAGGCCTCTTTTTATAGTGGAGGGAATACCACCTGTGATAAGCCGGAGCACTTGTGTCATTCAGATATAAAAGCAGTGAGGGGGCTACCAGAAGAGTCATGTTAAGTGGACCGTCCTGCGCTGAAGGATGCTGCAGCTGGTCTTTCACACACGTAACGTTTACAGACATGTGAATACTCCTCTTGTTGGAGGCCACTAGAGGCTGAAGGAGAGCCGTCACATCAATCTCAATCCATCTGTATTTCTTTCTAAGTTCAAACTGTGAGTGAAAGGTAAATGAGTATGGAACTCTTGGGAGAGTCTTGCTAGAAAACTCTGGCTCTTTTATCACCAGGTTGCACACACATTTAACAGGAGAGGGAAAAGAAACGGAGTTGTTGAAAGTGTATAGCAAGACTGACTTGAGTAAATGTTCAACAGCAGTAACACGATCCAGGTTAAACAGCAGGTCCACTGATGACGGGAGGGTACCTGAGGAGAAAAACACGCCACCAGTAATGCTCAATACAAATCGAAAGGAACGCAAAGTCAGATCAAGGAATTAGCACCTCAGAATGTGCTTCCACCCTTCTTTTCCCACTTTCTCAAGTCTCAAAACAAAAGTTGGGGTGGGATGGGGGTTATAAAAAAAAAAAAGCAGGTAACCAGTACCATAACTAAGTCCCAGCACTTACAGCTGGATACTTAATCACCAGCAATTCAGAACAGCTCTGGTGGTGAATTAAAACGGGGACTCACTACATTCTGAAGTTTCAGAATCTTAATAATTTGCTTCAAACATAGAGGAAGCTAAGGAGGAGAGCAGTATTTTTCTCTTGAAGAGTCTCTAAGGGGAAAAATGTAATAAAGACACTTGCCAGGCTTGTTAAGAAAACATTCAAGTTCTTATGGACAGAATCAATAAAGAAAACATAATTGTCTAAGTTAATTTGGAACACTTGAGACCGACAACAAATGGAGGCTCTAAACCCACTATAACAAAACAGGACATCAAGGAAGGAGGAAAGGTTTTAAATAGCCACAAAGGACCTGCTGAGTTAGAAGGGTTTTCTGTAAGTTATGAGCTAGTGAATATAGATTCTGTTTTTTAATAGTGCTGTTCCATTCTCTCTCACACACAAAATTGTTGACTAATGCTTTGTTCTTATAAGAATCTACTGTTCCACATAGGTACTTAAGCTTTCCTCTCACAGAAAGCAACAAACATGGGGAAATATCCTGTTTCATAAAACACACCAACAACTGAAAGAGATTCTTTAGGCACATATCCAGGCCAGAATTGGTAGAATGAGAAGAATATGCAACTGGAAGTCAAAATACCTCTTTTCCAGTCTTGATTTTGTGACCTTGGACAAGGTGCTAACCTCCAGCAGCACTTTCCCAGCCTTTAGGGCCATTAAGTCTCTTCTATCATATTAGCGCAGCTTAACCCATGAGAGCATTAGGAAGAAACAAGATCAAGTACCAGATTTGTCTGGAATTTGATATTGAGTATCATGCAAAGTAAAATGTAAGTCAAGGAGCAAGGGCCAGATCTTTTCTGTAACTGAAATGCAGAAGGTCTATCTTCTTCCCTCCACACATTAACCAGTCTGCTCCTACACACCTGTCACCTGGTCCCCAGGAGCCTGCTTGTGCTGGGTACAGGGGGTGAAGAGCCGAACAGTGTTGTAGAGGTGACTTCTGTTGGATTTCGGGATCCCCTCCTTGGTAGCACATGCCTTATAGAGCCTCTTCATGTAGTGCAAAGCTCTGTCATCTGGCTGCAGCCTGGGGGTCTCCGTTTGCGCATCGTACAGAACCTTAAAGAGAGGGGAAAGGAGGCCAGGTCCGTGTCTCCCATCTAGAGGCTGCAGAGAGGACGGAGTCTCAGCCTCAGTTTCCAATGGAGCACCAGCTGCAACCTGAGCTTCTCCCCTAGAAGCCTGAGAACCAAGGCTAATAGGAAAACAGAGCCAGGCAAAGCAGCAAAAACAAAGGAAGAACTTGCTGGGAAGTGCCATGGCTTGGAAGAATTAGCAAGAAACACGTTTCCCCATACCAGTCTTCTTCCTAAAAGCCAGGAAGAGCCTCTGTTGGTCTCTTAAATAAATTTTAGGTGTGTGCGTGGGCTAGGTTCACTTCTGTAATCAGACATCAAGGATGCCTAGCTGAAGGTAATTTTATCAGCTGTATGTCAAACAGCTATTTATCCAATTTCTCCTAATTAGATACAGATTTACTTGGTTATGTAGCTTTCCTTTTCCTTTTCCCTGGCATTTATTTAAAATCGCTTAAGTTAATGGACTAGTTATGTAGCTGAAAGGCTAAGAGGAATTGAGGAAGGATCTTAAAATAAAACCACCCATTTTCTGAGAGAGATTAGCATTCTTAAAGTGTTCCTTAGGTGCTTGCTGAAACTTCCAAGGGACATGGAAAGGCTAACTAATTATTCATGATGATACACAGATCTGTTGGTATGCAACTTATGGTATTCGGTTTACTCTCCCTCTCTATTCTCATCACCTCTCCCACTTCCAGGTGCTTAGAATAATTTACTGCATGTTGATTTGGAGGGTGAGAGAAAGTCACAATTGGCAACGAAATTCCAGAGAGCACAGAACTATTAAGTTGCCTAGTTCTCTCAGGTAGCTTAGTAAGGATATGTACTTGGAATACTGCAATATGCTTTTAAAAAGGAGGACATCGCCTTTAATCCTGACTCATTTTTAAATATAATTATCTTGATGCCTTTACTTTGGTCTGCACATTCATCTGTACATACTTTAGTTGAAAGGTTTAGAGGTGTTTTCAGGTGCTAGAAAATAATTGAAAGTTTTATTTTTTATTAATCACTCTAATGGTGGTAGAATTTGCTAGGATATTTTTGTTCTTAACTGTTATAAGTATTTATGTTCTTGCCTCTGAGCTAAAATCAGGCTAGAGATTGTTTTAGAAAAAATGAGATGCGTGCACAATGAAGAGCTGAATATACTCATGGTATAAGATACAGACCAGTCTATGCAGTACCCAGGCTGATAAAACCGAGGTATATTTGTAAATATTTTTAAAATAAATTTATTTATTATTTATTTTTGGCTGCATTGGGTCTTCATCGCTGCACACGAGCTTTCTCTAGTTGCCGTGAGCGGGGGCTGCTTTTCCTTGTGGTGCACTGGCTTCTCATTGCGGTGGCTTCTCTTGTTGCGGAGCACGGGCTCTAGGCATGCCGGCTTCAGTAGTTGTGGCACGTGGGGTCAGTAGTTGTGGCTCGCTGACTCTAGAGCTCAGGCTCAGTAGTTGTGACACATGGGCTTAGTTACTCCACGGCATGTGGGATCTTCCTGGACCAGGGCTCGAACCCATGTCCCCTGCATTGGCAGGTGGATTCTTAGCCACTGCGCCACCAGGGAAGTCCCTATTTGTAAATTTTAAGTTCATTGCCTGCCAAGGCTACCTGGCCCGTGGCTGGTAAGCAGGGTTATAAAACACAGGCAAACTGTTGAATGAGAACTTAGTCCTAGATTACACATGGCCAGCAATGCCATGAACAAAACATTTACAGACATGCTGCATCAAGTAGAAAAGTCAGTCAGCTGTATGGGACAGCGGCATCCTTAAGCAGACAGCACTTTTCCGAAAATGGAATCGCTCCCCTCCTGGGAAGTGGAGTGAACTGTGGGCAACGTGACATCCCGCCCGCGGCAGAACCCTGTCCGAGAGAAGCCGGCTGCTGTGGAGGTCGCCTCTTTCTTCCCTCCTACCACCACTAACAGCTGTTCAGCAGTTGCTGGACTATTACTTGAGGGCTCCTGTGGCTAAATTTGAGGAAACATTTTTATTCTCTCTTGGGAAAGTCTACACCCTGCCAGTGGATTCTAATCCGGTGGGTGCCAAGAGAAGTCCCAGATCCGTGTCCCTGATTCGGGGCCTGAGGTCGCTGAGAGCTTGAACATAACCGATTCCTGTTCCAGCTACTGGACAAAACCCTACAAAACCTCGCGTCGGCTGCCGGGCGGCGGCCTCAGGGGCGCTCTCCACCGCGGGAGAACACCTGACCCTAAGCGCGCGGCCAGCGAGGCCCTCGAGGCCGGCGGGGCCCTGGCTCTTCAACTCTTAGTCCGTGCGGCTCCCGGGAAAGGCGGGAACCGAGGAGAAGCCTGAGAGGCTCGAGAGGGTGCCGCCGGGCCCCGGAGCCCACTCAGTCGCACTTGGCCCCACCCCCAAGCAGGCACCACCCACCTCACGTCACTCGGCCGGGGCGCTCCTCTCCCGCCCGGTGAGGATGGCGCCTTCCTCCGGAGACAGCCGAGAAGTGGTCCTCCCGGAAGTGACCTCACTGCCTCCTAGCGCGGCGTCCGATCCTACCGGAAGTGGTGGACGGAAGCCGGTGGATTCCGCGCTGCGGAGGGCGAGGTGACCTCGGTGCGGGAGTGGGGTCCGGTAGTGCGGTCTCGGTGGCCCGGGGGGGTGGGGGCGCCGTCTAGGCTGGGAGGGATGAGGAGCGCCGGGGAGCGCCTCGGGTTGGGGGCGGCATGTCCGCGGCCTGAGCCCAGCGCCTTTCCACCTTCCGTCCTGCAGGCGCCACCGCGACCATGGGCCGCGAGTTTGGGCATCTGATGCGGATGCGGCATGTAATCACCTACAGCTTGTCGCCCTTCGAGCAGCGCGCCTTCCCGCACTACTTCAGCAAGGGCATCCCCAACATGCTGCGCCGCACTCGGGCGTGCATCCTTCGCGTCGCGCCGCGTGAGTGCTCTGGCCGGGCGGGGGGCTGGACTCCCATCCACAATGGGCACTGCGGGTCCCTCACTGAGCACTCTGCAGCTCGCCATACACACGTTTTCTCATTGAATAGTCCTGAATGACGCTGAACTGGTCATATCCTCCCCATCTTATAGATGAGGGAGGTGAGTCATAGAGAACTTAAATGACAGGCCCAAGGTCACTTGTGTGACTCCAGCGTCTCCCTCTGAGGTCATCTTTACCCACTTCTTAGCGATGAACTGTTTTGTGTTAAAGGTGCAGCAGATAGTGATGATAGTTGCACAACATTGTGACTTTGCTAAAAACCACAGAAGTGTACGTTTCAAAATGGTTAAATGATGAAGTGTATGTTATGTGAATTTGATCTTAGTTATCTCATTAAAATATTTTAAAATGTGCAACAGGGGAGCGGTAAGGGAAGAGCTGGTCACAAATTTTCCTGGGTAAACCCCTTTCTTTTACACACCTGTAAAAATGGGTTTGTAATGTAACTTTTCTTGATCGTCTCGTTTAAGAGTGGTTTCTTAAAAACTAGAGACAGGAAGGCAGAATATGTTGTGAGTCAGAAAAGAGGACTGAGATCCATGTGTCTTGTAAGTGCTCACTGCTTATTTTCATTTATTATTTTTATAGCATTCGTAGTGTTTTATCTTGTCTACACATGGGGAACACAGGAGTTTGAGAAATCCAAGAGGAAGAATCCAGCGGCCTATGAAAATGACAAATGAGCAACTCATCTGGATAATAGTTCCTTGTCTCTGAAAGACCCTTCTCTGGGAGAGGAGTCTACATTGCAGTGTCTTGAAGACACAATAAACTTATTGTAGGCTGCACTGTTATGATATTGCGTTTTGTGTGAGCAGAGTCCTTGGATGTGACTGCTACTTTTCAAGTTCATGAATTCCCCTCCCCAGCATGAGTCCTGAACGGTTTTGGCTAGTCTGAGTTTGGTGAAGGATTATGGCTCGCTTCTTGTTCCATAACCCACAAGAATGTAGCTGCAGCTACTCCTGTAGCTGAACAGTTGTAGATGGCATCGACTGTGGGTAATGTTGGCTCCCTGCCCACTATTTCCATACTGACAATAAAATCTAGTAGTTACAGTATGTCAGGTACTCTTCTTAGCCCTTTACACAAAAAAGTTCTTTTAAACCTCACAACTACCTTTGGTTTTTCGGGTTTTTTTTTCCTTCAAAACTACCTTTGAAGTATCACTATTACACTCATTTTGCAGATGAGGACACAGGCACAGAGAGGTTAAGTAATTTGCCTCAAATTATACAGCTAGTGAATGGTAGAGCACCAAAGTTTGTGCTCTTAGAGCTGTGCTGTACCACATGATAGGAAGTCAGCTATGAAGGGGAAGGGTGAGGTGACCCCTTTGCCTCTAGAGCTGGGGTCAGCAAGCTGGCTGTGTTTGTACCAGGTTGCTAACAGTGCTTTTTAGCTGTGTATGGAAGGAGATTTCCTGCTGGTCCAGAGCAGCAACCTTCACAGGGCAGCCAGCATCTGGCCCAGGCTGTGTCTTTCCTTCTTATTCTAATGATTGTTCCTGCCTTTCAGGAACCAAAACTACCTCAAAACAAAACAAAAATCAGTAAGATGGCACTGATCGTGAGGCAGGAGAAGGAGGTACAGCTGAGACTTGGGCCCATAGCCTTTAACTGTTGCCTCCTCAATGTGTGATAAAGGCAAGAAACCCTCACTCCTTAGCTGTGAGCTTCGCATTCATCAAATAGATGTATTAAGACAAAGCCATAGGTCTGAGGTAACAGTGAAATGAGTGGCATGTAAGAGTCTGGCAGGGTGGTACAGGCTTATCAAAGGGCAGCGGTGTGATGAAAACTCTTGTCTCACCAAACATAGTCTAATTTTCCTGTTTGGCTTTTTGTCCAAGTTTATTCCCAGGGCTTGCTGCCTGATCTGCAACGTATATGGGTTATAGACTCCTTTGAGAATCTGGTGAAAGCTGTGGGCCTGAAGAAGGTGTAAATGCATCCTTAACCTGGCATAGTTTGAACAGGTTCACCGGCCAGGGGAGGATCGATCACTGCCTTGACAGGCCATTGATCTCTGTTTTTTTTTTCCCTCCAGTTTTAGCCCCAAGCTTCCTAGGGACTATGGCCACCCTTCTTTGTCCCATATCTTGGCTTCATTTTACCCTTAGGCTTTTATTCTGGTTCTTTTGAGCCCTTTGGAGATTATCAGCCCGAAATCAAACTTACCCTTTCTTAGCCCAGACCAGGCACTGAGCCTCTTGGTCTGAAACCTTTTATCCCAGGAGTGCTCTACGGAGAAGACTGTCCTGTAAGCCCTTGCACGTGCTAAGCTGCTGCGTTTGGATAAAATTGTTAAAGGCTGCTTTAAGCCTGTCCCTCACCAAGGGGCTTCCCTCTCTACGCTTGGAGACCCAGAGCTCTGTATAGCAGGGTCCTGCGGGGGTGGTGTGGGGCTGGTGGATGGTGTGGAATGTGAGTTATAGCTCAGTGCTCCTCCTGTACATGATATGTATGGGATCTGGGATCATTTTATGGTTTATTCTATCTGTAGAAATCCATAAAGAAAAGGAAAATGGGTGAAGTCTCTTAATGAGGGATCACTGTTGTGGGCCTCTGTGCCTATAACCCACCCACCAGGAGCCTCCAGCCAGGGTGTGGCTCCTTCATCTGCTGCTGGGGCACAATCCCGTGTTCATTTACCCCTTCTTTTCCCCAGCAGTGCACCTGCTCCCACAAGGGCTTTTATCTCTGCAGAATGCGGCAAAGGGGATTCTTCCATTGGCCAACAGAGTCCCAGAGATGCAGGCCCAGAAGTCCGTGCCAGTTCTAGCCAGCAATTGAGCAAATACACTTTGACCCTTTGTTGAAGTTTTACCTGGAAAAGTCTGTCCATTTCAGAGGCTTTCATTTTTCATTAGGCATCTCCTGCTCAGGGGCAGCAAAAGTTTCCAATTACTGTCAAGCCCTTCATGATTTCCCCTCTACCTGGAATGTGTTTCAGATAGCTGCTCATGTAGCTACACACTCTGTCTCCCATTTCACCCTAGGCACTTAACCTCAGAAACACTTGTATTGTTGTATTCAGAGTTTCCAAGCTGTAAGCTATCGAACATGCTTCAGTCTCACTTTCTTCTTCTAAATTAATCATTTGAACCCCCAAATGTCAGTGCCTGAGGGGCCTCAGAGATATGCTCCCATCTCATTGACAGAACAAGGAACTAAAGCCCAAAGAGGGGCAGGGCTGGCATCTGGTCAGCTCCCCTACCTGGGCCCCCGGCTCCTGCCTCCCAGCCAAGCATTTCTCCTTATGGCTGCCTTGACCTTTCTGCTGGAGGAAGGAACATGTACTTTGGGTTGATTCATTCAGCAAAATACTTGATTGTAGAGCACCCCTAGACTTTTACAATTTTTATTTTTTAATGTCAGGAATAGGCCACAGCTACTCAAGGGATGTGGGATGGCTGTGGACAACTTCTGTCACTTCAGTTTAATGCTGTTTGGATGCTGCTTTGTTTTTAAAAAGTTTGATTTTGCTCCATATTTAAATAAAACAACTACAGAGTTTGTAGACACATGAAATACTCTCCCTCACAGTGATTCCTTGCACAGGCAGTAACTAATGCATCTTTTCTTTTGGGAGGAGGGATGGCATACAAGATAGAGGCTTAAGGGACTTCCCGGACGGTCCAGTCGTTGAGACTCTGCGCTTCTACCGCAGGGGGCGCGAGTTCCATCCCTGGTCGAGGAACTAAGATCCTGCATACCTTGTGGTGAGGCCAAAAAAAAACAGAGAGGCTTGAGCTACAAAGGCTTCTGCAGTGTTGTCACACCGATGATGATGATGATGAATAGTCCTTCTCCCCGCGCACAGAGGGGGCCCAGAGCCTCAGGCCCTTATCCTTGGCTGTCGTATTGGCTTTATAAGTTAATACAAAAGGCTACTTTGATTTTCCTTGAAATACAGGAAGGCAGAAATGGAGGATTAGGAGAAAGTATCCGTCTTTGGAATCAGCACTTTCCAAATCCCATTTGGCACATCCGTCTATGCTCGTTAACGGGAGGCTGGAACTCAGTCCACAGATCCAACTGGCTCTAGGATATCACGCTGTTCAGTTTTTCACTTACTTAATCAGATTTGTGTTCTTACCCAGTGTTCACTAGGTCACCACACAGCCTCTTCCCCACCCCACAAAAGTTCTAGCTAAGCCCCTACTTGGGGTCATTCTGTATCAAAGCTCAGGAGTAAAGGGAAGGAACAGCTAACTAGTCTCAAAATTGCAGGATTGCTTAGGTGAGTTTGGCATAGTTCTGCTTCTCAATGTTCCTTAAGTGCAAGCAGTCGTATCTCCCTCCAGGCCTTGCCTGGTCCTGAGAGGACTGGAACCAAGCAGACAGATCTGTGGAGTCACAACTCGCCCAATCCCAGCTCTGAGGCCCACCATACCACCCTCTTCTCCCTTGGCAAGAGGATTCGTGACTGTTCTGTTCCACCTTCAGCTGTGCCACATCTCCTCCACTTTTCCTTGGGAACAGGCAGGCCCTCACCACATATCCAACCTGTGAAGATGAGAAGGGCTTTGGGAAGAGGTAACAGCCAGGTGTTCAGGGGGACACAAGGCTGAAGAAAAATCTTGCTGCATTTGTCTTCTTGGCTTTTCCTTCCAGGTCATAGGAAAATCTGAAGTCCTATTTATCTTACTCAGAATTCACACCTTTCCGCACAAATTTATTAAAATGTCTATGTCATTTAATGTGTACCCATAACTACTCATAGTTTAGGTACATGCTCTTTTTTGGTCTAGAAACTTGTGTTGGTTCCTACTTAAGGTGACAATATTTTGCGCTTTGGAGAGATCTCAGCCCTATGCCTGCTTCCCTGAGGCTGCTGGAAGGATGTGCTCTGTAAAAGGCCCAGTCAGCTACTGGCAAGAAAGCTAGTAATTCAAGGTTGACAACGTTTATCACCACCATCAAGCTCTCTCACTGATTTAGGGGCCCCTGCTATCTCCTCATTCACATTTTAAAAAAGGAAACAAAGTCAACCTATACTTATTCATTCAATTCACCCATGATTGAAACACCACCAGTCAGTCCTGATTGTCCTTCCCCTGGGAGATGGCAGGTAGGCCAGACTTTGAACTTTCTGCAGCTGGGTTTCCATTCTTTACAGAGATGATGTGGAACAAATAATTAGGGTGATAGTCCATCTATACAAATGGGGATCTGGGGCACTTGTAGACCATGCTTGCTGAAGTATCCTCCCACAGATGGGAGATAAGGGCCTTATCCAATTGCCTGTAACAAAATAGGTCAGCGCTTCTTTCCTAGACAAGGCTGAAAGGGATCAACACTATTTCTGAAGACCTCATTATTAGAATTCTGTTTTGACTAAAGTGATCTCACTAAGCTATTTTGGAATCAAAACGTGGCCAGGTGTCTGGTCTCCCTCAGTGGCTTCACGTGGCTTTTCAAAGGGGAGGAGGTAGTGCTGACTTTTGGCAAAATGGGTGAAAAGGTCCACGCCAGCAACACGATCACTCAAAGTCCAGATGAGGGATCAGTAAATACTACATGCCTGAAAGGCAGGCCTTGAGCACATTCCTCTCTGGTAGACATTAACTTATTAAAGTGACCCTGACTGCAAATATAAACTTTGCCCCCATCTCACTTGGCAACCATAGAAGAGGCAGATCTACCTATAAAAGGGAGTGGGAACTGTCCCCAGCCTTCATGATCCAATATCCCATCTACTGAGATGTGGCACCTCAAACTCTTTGCAGTACTCCTGGTCTGCCTGTTGCTGTTAGGCCAGGTAAGAAGAGAAGGATACCTACGTGGGTGGGTGGGGATGGTAGTGGTGGTGGAAGAATTGTAAGCAGACCTTGAGCACCAGACTCAGTCCTGAGGAATGGACCCTCTGCTCTGAGTCTACAGCATCTGTGGGGGGCAGGGGGGAATCATTATTCCAAGTTGTACAGCAAGGCTTCAACTCTTCCATACCTGAGGTGACTCTGTCTTTGTCCTACAGGTATATGGCTCCCCAATACCAGAACTGAGTTCAGAAAAGAGAAGGCTGAGGAGAATGACCCCATTTTGGAGAGGGGTTTCCCTCAGGCCCATTGGAGCCTCCTGTTGGGATGATTCTGAATGTATCACAAGGCTATGCAGGTACTCCACAAACCTGGGCCCAAGAGGCCTGGGAAACTGCGCAAAGGAGAGATCAGCACACACACAGACCTAAAAATAAAATTGGGGTGGAAGAGTGCCTGGGTTGAGGTGGGAGCTCCACAGGGGAGAATCCCTCAAGAGTTAAAAGCCAAGAACGGCTCCACACAGGTACCATGAAAGAGTAGTTCCTTTCCTTCCTTCGCTCTACCCTGAGATTGGATATCAAGCAGAGGAAGGAAATGCAGTAGACGTGGCTCTGGGCACTGCTAGACCTCTGTCTTAAAAATCATCTTTTCTTCTCCCTTAGAAAAAGACGCTGTTCCCTAAATGTGGCCCAGGAATGATGTATATACACCAGGGGAAAAGAGGACAGCACTTACCTACAACAATGCTCCGTTCTATGGAATATTGATTAACTGCATTTGGTTGGAGGCACTTAAGTGAAGCAATGTTGTGTTTTTAGATTGTTTAAAGACAGGTGTATGCTTTAAATTGGTCTCCGTTTCTTCTTGCAATGTTGATATGCAGATAAGCGTAACTAAACTTGTCAACTTAAGAGTTTATTTTTCTATGTATACTATAAAATGTCTCAAACTGAAATTCTGGCAGCCTGGAATTCATGCTTTTGAGGGGAAGAAGGATTTATTTTGTATACTATAGAAAACCCAGCAAGGCCTAATAATGTGTTAACTTCTCAATCCGGAAAGCGCAGTGAGAGTTAACATTTCTTGAAGAAATAAAGAACACAATGGCAGGCTAAAGGCAAAAGTTTACTAATAGCTAGAGATTAAACCTTGGCAAGTTCATAAACTACGGCCCTGGATCCTAACCCTTCACTCCATGTAAAGAACATTTCAGTGAGGCGTCAAAAGACAGGCGATATTGGCACTCAGTACCTGACGATGTGCCCTAGTTTGTCTATGAACAGAGAACTGGAAGAAAATGAAACAATAAAAGCCCAAGCCATGAAGAATAACAAAAAGGATGTGTATGAGATTTCTGTTGGAGCAGGGTGAATTCTGATCTATGCAGAAGGACCCATGGCCAGCCAGTTCAGAATTTCTATAATCAGAAATTAACACCTGGACTGATGGGACCAGACGGCAGGCGGACTCTCAACCACTGCGCCACCAGGGAAGCCCGGGACCAGACTTTTAAAGAAGAGTAGCACTGGACCCTAAAATACAAAACAGAAATTACACGAAAAGGGCAAAGTAGGAGTTGAAGAAGTGTAGAGAGCAGTGTTTATAAACTTTAATACAGAAAATCTATTTGATATTTATTAAACTTCGTTTCTCCAGCTATGGTTTGGCATTATACAAAGCATCTTAATGACACAGTAGAGTTAAAAAGATCTTTACAAATTGAAATGTGATACCCTTGTCTCCAAATATTTTAATTGCCATAAATTTGTTTAAAAATACACATTAAACGCATGTTTGACACTCTAAACTTTCTATAATCTCAATACCACAAAATACATATAATATACTATACAGATGTGGAAAAATCTAGTTAGTATATAATACTTTGCTCACCATTAACAGCTTTGTTATGTGAAATGCACATACTGACTTAGAAATCCTAGCTTTTGAGCCCCAAAGTACCTCTGAAATTTTAATGTATTACAACAAATAAAAATCACAGTATATAATTGAAATTTTGGTTGAAAATGTCAGATGCCTAAATATTTTGGATAAAAGAAATGTAAAACAAAGATTTGGATCATGTACAAAACAAAGGCATTCTATCAGACACTAACAGTACCTTTCTGCAGAATCAACAAGGCTTTTATCAGCGGCATTACCTCCCCTCCAAAACCCTCCCCAAATATCAAACCATTATTCACCAAATAATTTTAATTTCAAATAAAAGGATTTTCAATAAATATATAAGTATTTCCATCCTCCATATACAAAATTTCTTAAAACCATTCAAAACGGAGGCTAGATAGAAATTTTCATAACTGTGCTTACCAACCCTACATCTGGTCCTCAAGGGTGATGCCTTTTCAGGCACCACCACCTGGGCCAGCTCTGTTGGTGAGCCCCGTCCCGTCCCGCCCCGCCCCGACCCCAGTACTGCTGAATGCTCATGTCAATGATTTGCCAGGTGTGTGCATAAAGTTGTAAAATGGGGACACTTCTTGAACAGCAACAACAAACTCAACAGTATGGATAATCATGGCATTGATTTGAAAGGCAGCATTTCCAAATAGATATTTTCCAGAGAGGAACACAGCAGGTAGAAAATTCCAATGGATAAAACCTGAAAAGAAACCCTATGTGGAAGCAGTAAGAGGTCAAAACTGAATATTACTAGAATTTCTGGGTGAGAGCTTTTTTCCCCATGCTCATTTAGAGAGCTTTTTAGCTGTTTCTTTTTAAAAATGGGAATTTATGCTTAGCCAAGCAATGTTGGCAAGGAGAGGTCCAAGCTGACATTCCTGAAAGTCAACTTCATTATATGACAATTACTTAGGTTGCTATTTTAGGTTGCTTAAAGATTATAAGACTTGGTTTAGACTTAACTCTAATGCCTTATTCTGTGACCAAATTCTATCAAACAGAAGAGACTGAGATATTCTTTCCATTCGCTTTTCTGGAGACTGTAAGTTCTTTTTAATTAACCATATGGTTCGAGTAAATAGAATCTGTATCTGCTTTACCAACTGTTAATAACTTACTTCCTATCACTTGCCAGCTTAGTTACAGGGTCTAGGGGTCTAAAATGAATTTCTCTATTAGTGAATATGTGAAAGATATGCTCACAAACATGAACAATTTGGCCTCTTGTCACTACATATTCTAAGTCATTCAATACTTATCTCTTCTATTTATTTTACTGAATAGCAACCTTAGATGTGCAATATTATTATTGGAAAAAAGTTTGCCTCGCCAACACATAGATAGATACATGATATTGAAATGAAATCTGTGTTCCACATAATTAGGGAATATGACTTCTAGGAATCTATATGGATTTGAAATGTTTTGCTTCCCAATTTATTTAGGAAAAATAAAAAATCATCACAATCTGCCTAAAGCATCATTCCCAGTAGATGTTCGTGGGACCCAGAGGCAAACTTCTATAATTCAAAATACATTATGAGGCCCTTTTGTTCAATTAGCAACTGGAAAATTAAAATCCTTCCCACCCTGTAAGAGCCCTATTATACTACGGAAGGGCTCAAATATATTTTAAAAGTTAATTTACTACAAATCATAGTAATTAAGCTTTAACAATCTAAAAGGAATATACATTGCACCCTTGAACATTAATATTCAAGGTGTCAACAAGAAAGTGTCTTAGATCAATTTAATAAATAATGTGGAAATAGTTGCACTAAGCTAAAATACTAAACACACACATTTTTGACAAACTAACTTCATGTTTTCATACATACATACATACATATATATAAAGTGTGTATGTGTACATAATTTTAAAATCCAAAGTCACATACCCTCACACTTGTAAGAGTGCACAGCGTACCTCTCCCCTACACAACTAGGCATCACTGACTGGAGCGATCACGGGCTGTGCTGAAACTCCGCAGAGTGCTGCTGGCCTCCAGAGCCAGAGATTTCACTTAGAACAGGTGTGTTTTGTAGGCTCTTGCTTCACAATGCAAGCTTATTCAATAAGGTAATTTCTCGAAGTTACTGTCATTAAATATAAAAATGATGCTGTCTGATCTAGCTGATTAAACCTTTCCTTAATGAAAAGAAACAAACAATTAAAAAACAACAACAGCAGCGAACCTAATAAAGCCGTAAGTGTGTCGCTCAAAGTGCAACCCAGATGCCTGTGGATCCACCAGCATGAGAGCCCCACAGAGCACAGGCATGTGTGGGCACGTGCACACATTTCTCTAGACAGCTTTTACATTGGAGAGTTAAACTAGTGATGCTCAACCTTCTCTACTCTTCAGCAACTACAGCTGTAAATTTATCTGAAGTACTCATTGCTTATAAAGTCAGTTCTTAACTACTTGCCCAGAAAAAGGTGGCACTGAGGCAAGAAATGGGCTGAATGCTCCCCAGCCAGACTGGACCTGGGCTGGACTGAGGAAGCCTGAATCACCTGGAGGGGAGTGCTCCCCACAGGCCAGCCTAGGCCGGGCAAGACTATACCATGTGACAACTTCATCCACCATAATATGTTCGTTGGTTGCCTGTAAAGAGTCCAGTGGGATAGGCTACTGCCTCCTGGCATACAAGTGTGGTCTTAGAGCAGTCAACAGAGTAATTTTTTAAATAGCTGCTATTTTTATAATTAACTATATTAAATACAAGTCTCAGACTAAGTAAGTTTTTAGCTATTTGTCAAAATCAGTTGTAAATAGTTAGAGAACACTGAAGACACCTACTGAGGAAGAAGGAATGGTCGCCTGTGAAGGAGTGCAAAGTATGTGCTGGAACAGATGAAGACAGACAGAACTTCTGAGGAGATGGACACAGAGGAGAGGGAGTGGTGTTTCCAGAGACTATTACACTGAAAATTCAATTATTTAGAAAAGGATTTTGATCCATTGCCCATTACCACCTGGTGGGAAAAACCCTCAACAATGAAAAGCTTGTAAAAATTCATTTTCCAAGAATTAACACAGTTTTAGAGAGAGAGTACTTTACCACAGCACCAAAAAACATGCAGGAAATTCTGCTTTAACAAATTATCACTGTGATCTGGGAAATGCTCCTGCTACCTCTCAGGACCCACAAGAGACTAGAACACACTGGAACTCAGAAGTGCCCCACTGGCTGCTGTTGCTGGAAGTCTAAAAGCTCAGAGGATACTTTTTCCATTTCTAAGATATCATGGAAAATTAAGGAATCAGAGTCAGAGAAATCAGAGAACAGGACGAACATCTACTTGATTAACTGTGGCAAGTTTCTTACTGAATAACGATCACTGAGAAGCTGTCCTCTTAAGGAAAACTGTTCCTAAAACACACTAAGATTAAGTTAGCAAGGTATCAGAGGCAATTTCTCCAAGGGAAAATTGTTAAATTCAGCATAATTTGGAGATCTGAATCTTCAGTGATATGCAAAAACAACTTGAGGTACAAAACCATTAAGAAGCTCTATAGAGGCCACAGGACAATGAAAGTTCACTAGCCTCATAAGTAAGTGTAGACTCAGATGCAGAGGAGTCATTATACCACTGGGCTTGGAGATTTTCTATCCCTTCTTTCCCATTTCAAGCCTTAGCAATCATCTATAAACAGCAGGGCAATCCTTTTTTCTGATTGGATGGATTCATTTTTGAAATTGGGAGAAGGACAAACTATTTTTTGAAGCAGCATTACCCAACAGGTTAGACTAAGTCATGTACCAAAGCATTAGCTTTTCTGAAAGAATTAATCTTTATGTGACCCTAAAGGACGATTGAAAAGGAAAGAGAATTTAACATTATTACTACAGAATACCAACCATATGGGTGATCTGCAACTAGTGTAAAACTTCATCTGTAAACAATCCATAGACCCTTCATTTAAAGGTAAGATTTAAGGCACACCAGACATGATAGGGGCACTAAAAACAGAAGATAGAAGGTGTATTTCTCACTTTTGACTCCTATATGCACCTTATAGGGAAAGGTACTTTGATACACAACTCTTACAGAGCTGGCTTCTCAAGCTCTACCCCTGCTTCCCCCTCCCCTTCCCAAGAGAATTCATACTGAACCAAGTTAGGTACTTTTCTAGTGTGAATTTTCTGATCCCATCAGAAACATACATCATTGATGAGGGCCTTCATAATACAAAGGTAGTAAACACAAGACAGGTTTAAAAGAAGAAACTGATCATCTCTACATCAGGCATTAGAGCTCTAAGTTGTATAGCAAAAGCACACACACCAAAGCTCCAGCCCATTCCTACATCAGTCACTGAATGCTCCTATCAGAGCATCACAATCTAGTGTGGGAAAAAAATTTTAAATTAGAATTCTGAAGAGAGATTTTACCCTACAAACATCATCAATGCAAGAGATATAGGCAGCAACGCTCAGGAGTTAGATCATCCTTTGTTCAACAGTAACTTATTCTGTTTCAGTGTCAAATTATTAGTAACAAAAAACCCCAAAAAACAAAAAACATGGTTTTAATAAAATCCATAAGGTTCAAGATTGTCCTTTTATGAAACCCTTCAAATGATATGCTTCTCCTAGAAAGTTTGCCTGCCCTCTTTTGTAATGCATTAAATGCAAGTTATAGTCACCTTGTGATTGCTATAGTGTTATTAACACATGTTCACAGTTCTTGAAATAATGCATACCAAATCACACATTTCCTTTTACATCCACGTAGAACACCATCTTCTCATATTTAAGTGATTTTTCATGTGTAGAAGAATATCCTTAATACTAAGTATAAATTCTGCAATAATAAAATTGTACTTAAGATCTGAAGTAATATCAGGTAGTAGGTGTAGAAAGAACATGTCCACATTCTAGATGAACCAACTCTTACTCTTAGAAGAGTTACCACAAAAAGACATTATTTTTAGGTAACAAAGCTCCCAAAGTATATAAATAAAAATGCCTACATTAAATTTACACAAAATATTCAACAGAGTAAATTCATAGGCAGAAATAACTAAGTTTTAAACTAGCCCCAATCTGGGCACTTAAAAGAATTAAAATAAATAGAATTTCAACTGATTAGTTATGAATTGCAACTGAAATTTCAATCTTATTACAGATCATTGAAACCAGCTTATCAACGTGCTGCAGATTTAAAAGCATTTAAATAATTTTTCATATTGGGAATATTGAAGGGGTCAAACTACATGATGGCTTTGGGTTATAAAAAACAACACATGAACCAGGGAGGAGAAAACCATTCCTCATTCTGAGTGTCGACTAGGTGGTATGTTATGGCAGTTTTCCTTCGTGATGTGACACAGTGTTGTGGAGAAAATCAGAGGCAACAAGAATGTGTTCAGTTCAGGATATCAACTTGGCATCCTGGCGAAGCCAGTGCAGTCCCTGCCGGGTATAACGAACTAGGTCTGTCATGATGCTTGCGTTAAAGATGAGAGGACCCATTACTTTATCCAGTTCAGCAAAGAATTCTAGAAAACCAAAAACACTTATTAAATGATGCACACTCTTTTGAATAAGTGCTTTATAAAGTTTTTAGTCTAGACTGTAAAATGCTATTCATATAAAGTAAAAAGCACTCCCTCCTGCACTAAAATAACTCTTCGTGTTTTAAAACAAATCATCCCATAGTCTGTCAAGTTATATATTTTCCCTAAGTCATGAAACATTTTTAAAAGACTATATGGTCAGGAATTAAGAGTTATACATATAAACAAAATGTCACTGATGGAAATTGCTAGTATGCAGCAAACATTATTAAAATGGAGACCTAATTCTACAATGTACTATGACTCAAAACATTCTGTGTACTGTTTTTGTATAAGAAGCAAGTGGTACAAAAAAGGAGGATGTTATCTGCATTTTTCCCGATAAGAGCCACTGTGAGGTTAGACAACCTTTCTGCTATAATCATATGTCATACAACTTTGATACATTAAATCTCATGTTTTAGACAGTAGTTTAAAAATGTAAGAGACAGAAATGAAAGGATTTTTCCTATGCGAACAAATACAGACTGATGTGCATGTAAGGCAGGGTGCAGAGAGGAGGAAGGAATGATAATATCCTGACATTTGATCCCAATGCAATTTTGGAAGAAGACGGATGTAGGACTCAGTAAGGAGAGTTTTTACATGTGCAGTGATGACAAAGACCTCGGTATACTTAAACAAGATAAGAAGTAATCAAACAGTTGAGGAGAAAAGAATCTTCTTTATAGAATTCCAGCTAATAAATTCCTGATGAATTTTCTGTTTCCTAATGGAATAGCACATGTAGGTGATGACCATCAATGGATGCTAAAAGCCTAAGTTAAAGTTTAATAGGGAATCTTAACATCAAACTGAGTCAGGCCAACACCATCTGAATGAATCAATGGTCAAATCTTACTGACACTAAAAAAGGGATAACCGTTATGCCTCGTAATATGATGTAATAGGAAATATGGAGTAACACCTATGAAAAGTTCTTATCTAAAATAATGAACTTGAATCTAATCAAGTCTCAAGATATAACTATCAGCATGAACGAAATGAGGTGGACAGAAGAGCAAGCTAAATGTACCATGAAGAAGTAATCAGCCAAATCTAAGACTATGACACATGCTATGCTGCAGTTTCTCCTTGACATCAATGGCATGCCTGCCCCCCACCCCCCCCCAAAAAAAAGTGCAGGAGAGGGAGATACTTAAGAGACTGATTAATGACTGTTTGGATCCTGTTTGAAACAAACCCAACTGTTTTTTTTTAAAAAAAAGGCATATTTGAGAAAATAGGGAAATCTGATGGGAGACTGTCTTAGATGACATAAAGGAGTAATTGTTAATTTTGGTGGCTGTGATAAAGGCATGGCGGTCATGTTTTTGAAAACTCCTTATCACCTAAGGATGCGTACCAAAGTATGTTCAGGTGAAATGTCGTATCTGATACGTGCTTTAAAATACACAGGGTAAAGAAAAGTAGGACAGGGGGTGGTGGGGAGCAGTCAAGGGTGGGAGATAAAACAAGATTAGCAAAATATGTTGTTGAAGCTGAACTTGAGTAAAAGGTACATGGGGTTCATTATATCATTCTCTTTCCTTTAGTCAATGTTTGCAAAGTGCCACACAATAGGTAGGTAGGCAGACAGGCAGGCAGGCAAGTAAGTGTGTAAGCAAGGAGCCCAGGAGAGAAGAAAGAAAGTGAGGGGGGAAGGGATGGAGGGAGGGAGGGAAAGGAAAGGAAGAATGATGCCAGAAAACTGGCATTAGGGAGAAGAATGTAAAGTAGGGATGACTTAAGAAGAATTTCAGCTTTGTAACCTTTCCTGAGTAGCACTGACAATATTTAAAATTCTAGAAACAAATTAGGTTTTCAAAAACACAACTTTTTATTGCATGTTGGGGTTCCCCTTCTACCTTTCTCCCACTATGATCCCTCTTTAGGGATAGGAATTTTTCATTTTCATCTGATTACCTGTTCATGCTCTAAGTATTTAAATATACTCTGTGACAAAAGGACACTTGATTGATTTGCTACTTCAAGTGTTTCTCTACAAAGGAACTGCCTGAATAGATGCTACACACACATATTTACTAAAAACATCTACTAAAATAAGATGGTGTTTATCTTGTTCTCTTCCAAAGATCCTGAATACTTTCTAATTCTCAGTGTTCTTAGTTTTGGAGATAACAAACAGGATGCAAGGCCTCAAACGACCTAATATTAAAGAATGTTATACGTCTATTCATTTTGTAGTCTCTTTTATCATATAAGTTTCTTCCAATATACCTAAAAATTCAATATGAACATGCTTTCTTATATATTAAACATCTCATATGTACAAGATGTCTGGATGTAATCCTATGCCCATAGCCAAATTTACTGTTAACTATCCCAGAGTAGAATACACATTTTATTACTTTTACAGTATAAGCTGTAATTAAATTTGCCTGAATAAAGGCATATTTGTCTTAGACCAAAAACTATTTTTTGTTTAGTTTGTGTCACCACTATAGTACAAGGTATTTTTTGACTGAATTCAGTATATTCACGATTGATAAGTAATGGCAATGAGCAAACTGACTGTCATTAACTCTAGACTAGATAATAAACTAAATGCATACCAGAGACTTACTTAATTATATCACAAAAGCTCTTTTTAACAATTCCATCATTCAGATTCTCTCCAGAGACCTCCCTACCTTTCTGCTCTTTGGAAAGCTGTTCAGCTTGGTCCCAAATTTCGGTGGCATAGAGGAAGTTGGATGTAACCTGAACATAGCTGGCTGCCATGTGGTGGATCCTCTGTGGAATGGTCACTGAAGAACCACTTGCTGAAGCACTACTGGCCCCAGAAGAATAATTTCCCGAATTGCCTGGTGACAGCTTTGGAGAAACAGGGGAAGGCATCCCAGCAGCTTTGCTACACACAGAGAAATAGGAAGTTTATTCAGATGAATATGGTGAATGTGATGAAATCAATGTACTACTGGCTCTTCCTACATGAAGACTTTTAAAATTTAAAGATTCTTTTAAACTAGAAGAGTTTCGAGAGAAGTACAATTTCTTTTAAATAAATACTTAGCTCACTGAAGACCACTGCGAATTATCATTTTATCTAGACTCTTTCCTTTAACAAACGGCAACAGAACAAAAGATGGGAAAGAAGTGAGGAAGTCATACACCTTAGTAGTAGCGGTTCCAAGACCTAGAAGCTACATCATCTCACTCCCAGCTCAACACACTTTCCACCTATTTGGGCAAATAATTGGGTACTTTCCAACTGTTTCATAGAAAGCTGAGTGGATTAACAACTAACACAAAAAAATGTGGTAGTAGATGGAAACATCTTATTTTGAACTCCATAATTTCTGGTACTTTCCTAGTTTAACCAACTTATTCAGAGCTGACAAAGAAGAACAGCTTTCTCAATCAACTGCAATCATCTCAAGCTTCCTGTCAATTAAGCATTTCCTAGAAAACACATGTTGAAATCTGGCAGGTTCATTTCAGCAGTACTAAAATTTCTGAAAAGGCCCAAGACCATAAAAAAGGGAAAATCAAACAGTAGTTGAGGGGAGAAAAGCTATTTGTTTAGAATATTTTTATCTGCACATTTCGCACTTTAAATGTGGTTAAGAAAATACATAAAGGCAAAAGACAGACTGTCGATTAGCATAAACAAAATAATTGAACAAATAAACTTAGGAAAAAAAGATTTCATGGTGTTTTTCCTCCTTTTTGTGGGTGGGTGGGCTGGGAGTGATGTGGGAATGGAGGAGAAACCGTAATCATGCCACTGTTATTAAATTCGTGTCAAAACATGAGTAAAGATAAGCTCAAGGTGATAAAAACTAGGCTAGCCACAGAAATCAAACTGTGAAAAGGGTTGAGGTGCTGTAAAAAACTTAAGACTTCTGCAGGTGAAATGTCCCCTCTTTAATCTTTCTAAGATCATGTTCATGATATTTTCAACTTAAAAAAAAAAAACAGAAAAAGATACTTTAAAAAATACATTATTAGACATGGCCTTAATTTTTTTTTAAAGTTGTCATCTTTCCATTTTTGGAAAGTGGCCAAACCCATTCCACTTTTACATAAAAATAAATAAACTTGTCATATAATATTTTATAGAATAAAATTTACCCACCTTCCCAAGCCTGGCGATGGTGCTTGAGAATTATTATAAGAATTCTGTAGAAAAAAGAGAATGTATTTAATAAAAAACAACAACAAAAAACACTACTTATGAAGTACTAAATATATTCAAAAGCATTGGGCCAGACTGATCTTAAGAAAGTTTACAATCACACCGATCCAAAATGTGTGTGTGTGTGTGTGTGTGTGTGTGTGTAAATGTGCAACAGAAGGAAGTTATTTAGATGGGAGTTGGGGTGTTGTGGAAAACTGAGAGACAAAGAATGAGTAACATTCAGATGGATAAAGAACAGGGGAGAAGGCAAAGAGAGGTAAGTCATACTATGTACAAAGGCTGCAGAAAAGAGAATGTATATGACCCATATAGTTTATCTACAGCAAAGGTTTAGAAAAGGAACGAGAGAAAGACAGAGAGAGAGAGAGAGAGAGAGAGAGAGAGAGAGAGAAATCTTGAGGGCCTTGCAGGTCAGGGTAAGAATCTTTGACTTGACTTGACTCTGCAGGGAATGATAAGCTATGAAAGGGTTCCAAGTCATATCAGGGCAGAATTTTAGGAAGACTTATGTAGTGCTATCATGAAAAAACATATGAAGATATTTTAGGAAACTAAGAGAATAAGTTAAGGAAGGATGGTAGTGAAAACAAAAGACCATTTAAAAAGTATAAATTAGGTTTTGTGATAAAAATAGGCTGCATCTACTGAAATATTATTAAGAGCTACTGAATATGGCTACATAGGTTCTACAATCAGATACATGTGCAGTTTAAACATCAAATTATTTGAAAGTTCCCAAATAGTAGCTTCTCCCCTGCTCTGGTAGGGAAAACATGAGGGCACTTCTGGGGTGGAGATAGGAGACTTTATAAATTTTTTGCCCTGGGAAACAGATACTCCTCTTTTGCACACTTACCTTCAGGTGCTCTGTTAGTGTCTTTGAATACTTCAGAGCAGTTTCTTTCTTCAGTTTGAATAGCCTCAGGTACAGCAAAGACTGGCATCGCAGGCTAGCCAATGGAAAAGGGCAGCTTATTTACCAGGACAACAGACTCTGGCCACATCTGTATAGACAACCTTTGCATCGTGCCAGACTACATGACTGGCTCATGTGAGCAGACCATGGCATAAGGACAACAACACTAACTCTTAGGCAAAACCAAAAGATGTGATCTTCTTATGGTACATACCCTAGGGAGAGGAAGGAAGGGGAAGAGACCTAGGACTAGCCTCCTATTTGTTGACATTCAAAAATCAAAACCTCACCCACAGGACACCAACATGTTGTTATAACATATGGACTAAAAAAATCCCTGCGGGGAAATTCCCTGGCAGCCCAGTGGTTAGGACTCAGTGCTTTCATGGCCACGGTCTGGGTTCAATCCCTGGTCAGGAAACTAAGATCACGCAGGCCACGTGGCATGGCAAAAAAAAAAAAAAAATCACTTTGGGGCAGAATCTCTACATCAAATTACAATATAAATAATGTAAAATAGTAAAACTAGGAACTCAACTATGAATATCACAATTCTTTCCTTTTTACACATCTTTATTGGAGTATAATTACTTCATAATGCTGTGTTAGCTTCTGGTGTACAACAAAATGAATCAGCCATATGCATACATATATTCCCCATATCCCCTCCCTCTTGAGCCTCCCTCCTACCCTCCCTATCCCACCCCTCTAGGTCATCGCAAAGCATCGAGCTGATCTCCCTGTGCTATGCTGCTACTTCCCAATAGCTAAATATTTTATTCGGTAGTGTATATATGCCAATGCTACTCTCACTTCGCCTCAGCTTCCCCTCTCCCCGGCCCCATGTCCTCAAGTCCATTCTCTATGTCTGCCTCTTTATTCCTGCCCTGCCACTAGGCTCATCAGTACCATATTTTTTAGATTCCATATATATGCATTAGCATACAGTATTTATTTTTCTCTTTCTTACTTCACTCTGTATGACAGACTCTAGGTCCATCCACCTCACTACAAATAACTCAATTTCATTTCTTTTTATGGCGGAGTAATATTCCATTGTATATATGTGCCACATCTTTTTTTATCCATTCACTGTTGATGGACATTTAGGTTCCTTCCATGTCCTGGCTATTGTAAATAGTGCTGCAATGAACACTGGGATACATGTCTCTTTTTGAATTATGCTTTCCTCAGGGTACATGCCTAGTGGTCAGATTGCTGGGTCATATGGTAGTACTATTTTTAGTTTTTAAAGGAACCTCCGTACTGTTCTCCATAGTGGCTGTATCAATTTACATTCCCACCACCAGTGCAGAAGGGTTCCCTCTTCACCACACCCTCTCCAGCATTTACTGCTTCTAGATTTTTTGACACTGGCCATTCTGACCGGTGAGAAGCGATACATCATTGTAGTTTTGATTTGCATTTCTCTAATAATTAGTGATGTTGAGCATCTTCTTAGTGCCTCTTGGCCATCCATCTTCTTTGGTAAAATGTCTGTTTAGGTCTTCCTCCCATTTGTTAATTGGGTTGTTTGTTCTTTTGATATTGGACTACATGAGCTGTTTATACATTTTGGAGATTAATCCTTTGTCCACTGTTTCATTTGCAAATATTTTCTCCCATTCTGAGGGCTGTCTTTTCGTCTTGTTTACTGTTTCCTTTGCTGTGCAAAAGCTTTTAAGTTTAATTAGGTCCCATTTGTTTATTTTTGTTTTTATTTTCATTACTATAGGAGGTGGGTCAAAAAAGATCTTGCTGTGGTTTATGTCAAAGAGTGTTTTTCCTATAAGAGTTTTATAGTGTCCAGTCTTACATTTAGGTCTTTAATCCATTTTGAGTTTATTTTTGTGTGTGGTGTTAGGGAGTGTTCTAGTTTAATCCTTTTACATGTAGCTGTCCAGTTTTCCCAGCACCACTTATTGAAGAGGCTGTCTTTTCTCCATTATATGTTCTTGCCTCCTTTGTCGTAAATTAGGTGACCATATGCGCGTGGGTATCTCTGGGCTTTCTATCCTGTACCATTGATCTATACTTCTGTTTTTGTGCCAATATCATACTGTCTTGATTACTGTAACTTTATGGTATAGTTTGAAGTCAGGGAGCCTGATTCCTCCAACTCTGTTTTTCTTTATCAAGACTGCTTTGGCTATTCAGGGTCTTTTGTGTTTCCATACGAATTGTAAGACTTTTTGTTCTAATTCTGTGAAGAATGCCATTGGTAGTTTGATAGGGATTGCACTGAATCTGTAGATTGCTTTGGGTAGTCTAATCATTTTCACAATATTGATTCTTCCAATCCAAGAACATGGTATATTCCTGCATCTGTTTATGTCATCTTTGATTTCTTACATCAGTGTTTAAAGTTTTCTGAGTACAAGTCTTTTGCCTCCTTAGGCAGGTTTATTCCTAGGTATTTTATTCTTTTTGTTGCAATGGTAAATGGGAGTATTTCCTTAATTTCTCTTTCTGATTTTTCGTTGTTGGTGTATAGTAATGCCAGAGATTTCTGTGCATTAATTTTGTATCCTGCAACCTTACCAAATTCATTGATTAGTTCTAGTAGTTTTCTGGTGGCATCTTTAGGATTTTCTATGTATAGTATCATGTATAGTATCTGCAAACAGAGACAGTTCTACTTCTTTTCCAATTTGTATTCCTTTTATTTCTTTTTCTTCTCTGATTGCCGTGGCTAGGACTTCCAAAACTATGTTGAATAAGAGTGGTGAGAGTGGACATCCTTGTCTTCTTCCTGATCTTCGAGGAAATGCCTTCAGTTTTTCACCATTGAGTATGATGTTGGCTGTGGGTTTGTCATATATGGCCTTTATTATGTTGAGGTAGCTTCCCTCTATGCCCACTTTCAGGAGAGTTTTTATCATAAATTGATGTTGAATTTTGTCAAAAGCTTTTTCTGCATCTATTGAGATGATCATATGGTTTTTGTTCAGTTTGTTAATATGGTGTATCACACTGACTGATTTGCGTATACTGAAGAATCCTTGCATTCCTGGGATACATCCCACTTGATCATGGTGTATAATCCTTTTAATAAGTTGTTGAATTCTGTTTGCTAGTATTTTGTTCAGGGTTTTTGTATCTATGTTCATCAGTGATATTGGTCTATAATTTTCTTTTCTTGTGATATCTTTTTCTGGTTTTGGTATCAGGGTGATGGTGGCTTCATAGAATGAATTTGGGAGTGTTTCTCCCTCTGCAATTTTTTGGAAGAGTTTGAGAAGGATCGATGTTAGCTCTTCTCTAAATGTTTGATAGAACTCACCTGTGAAGCCATCTGGTCCTGGACTTTTGTTTGTTGGAAGATTTTTAATTATAGTTTCAATTTCATTACTTGTAATAGGTCTGTTTATATTTTCTAATTCTTTCTAGTTCAGTCTTGGAAAATTGTACCTTTCCAAGAATTTGTCCATTTCTTCGTGGTTGTCCATTTTATTGGCATATAGTTGTTTTTAGTAGTCTCTTATAATCCTTTGTATTTCTGCAGTGTCAGTTGTGACTTCTTTCTCATTTCTAATTTTATTGATTTGCATCCTCTCCCTTTTGTTCTTGATGAGTCTGGCTAAGGGTGTATCAATTTTGTTTATCTTCTCAAAGAACCAACTTCTAGTTTTTATTTGTTTATTTATTTATGGGCTGCATTGGGTCTTTGTTGCTGTGTGCAGGCTTTCTTTAGTTGTGGCGAGCGGGGGCTACTCTTCATTGTAGTGTGAGGGCTTCTCATCATGGTGGCTTCTCCTGTTGCAGAGCACGGGCTCTAGGTGCGTGGGCTCTGTAGTTGTAGCTTGCAGGCTCTAGAGCATAGGCTCAGTAGTTGTGGCTCACAGGGCTTAGTTGCTCCGCGGCACATGGGATCTTCCTGGACCAGGGATTGAACCCATGTCTCCTGCATTGGCAGGTGGATTCTTAACCACTGCGCCACCAGGGAAGTCCCCAACTTCTAGTTTTATTGATCTTTGCTACTGTTTTCTTTGTTTCTATTTCATTTATTTCTGCTCTGATCTTTATAATTTCTTTCCTTCTACTGACTTGGGGTTTTCTTTGTTCTTCTTTCTCCAGTTGCTTTAGGTATAGAGTTAGATTGTTTATTTGACATTCTTCTTGTTACCTGAGGTGAGACTGAATTGCTATAAACTTTCCTCTTAGAACTGCTTTTGCAGCGTCCCATAGGTTTTGGGTTGTCACGTTTTCATTGTTATTTGTTCCCATGTATTGTCTTATTCCTTATTTGATTTCTTCAGCCATCTCTTGGTTACTGAGTAGCACACTGTTTACCCTCCAGCTATTAGTGTTTTTTTTACAGTTTTTTTCCTGTAACTGATTTCCAATCTCATAGCGTTTGTGGTCAGAAAAATGCTTGATATGATTTCAATTTTCTTAAATTTTCCAAGGCTTGATTTGTGACCCAGGATGCGATCTATCCTGAAGAATGTACCATATCCACTTGAGAGGAAAGTGTATTCTGCCACTTTAGGGTGGAATGTTCTATAAATATCAACTAAACCTATCTGGTCTATTGTGTCATTTAAAGCTTGTGTTTCCTTATTTATTTTCTGTTTGGATGAGAGGTCCATTGGTGTAAGTGAGGTGTTAGAGTCCCCTACAATTATTGTGTTCCTGTTGATTTCCCCTTTCATGGTTGTTAGCATTTACCTTATGTATTGAGGTGCTCCTATGTTGGGTACATAAACATTTATAATTGTTATATCTTCTTCTTGGATTGATCCCTTGATCATCATGTAGTGTCCTTCCTTATCTCTTATAACAATCTTTATTTTAAAGTCTATTTTATCTGATATGAGTATTGCTATTCCAGCTTTCTTTTGATTTCCATTTGCATGGAAATATGGAATATATTTTTCCATCCCTTCACTTTGCCTGTATGTGTCCCTAGGTCTGAAGTGGGTCTCTTGTAGACAGCATACATATGGGTCTTGTTTTTGTATCCATTCAGCCAGTCTGTGTCTTTTGGTTGGGGCATTTAATCTATTTACATTCAAGGTTATTATTGATATGTATGTTCCTATGACCATTTTCTTAATTGTTTTGTGTTTGTTTTTGTGGGTCTTTTTCTTCTCTGTGTTTTTCCACTTACAGAAGTTCCTTTAGCATTTGTTGTAAAGCTGGTTTGGTGGTGCTGAATTCTCTTAGCTTTTGCTTGTCTGAAAAGCTTTTGATTTCTCTGTTGAATCCGAATGAGACCCTTGGTGCGCAGAGTAATCTTGGTTGTAAGTTATTATCTTTCATCACTTAAGTATATCCTGCCACTCCCTTCTCCCCTGCAGAGTTTCTGCTGAAAGATCAGCTGATAACCTTATGGGGATTCCTTTGTATGTTATTTTTTGCTTTTCCCTTGCTGCTTTTAATATTTTTTCTTTGAATTTAATTTTTGTTAGTTTGATTAATATGTGTCTTGGTGTGTTTCTCCTAGGGTTTATCCTGTATGGGACTCTCTGTGCTCCGTGGACTTGGGTGACTATTTCCTTTCCCACGTTAGGGAAGTTTTCCACTATAACCTCTTCAAATATTTTCAGATCCTTTCTTTTTCTCTTCTGCTTCTGGGATCCCTGTAATTCAAATGTTGGTGCGTTTAGTGTTGTCCCAGAGGTCTCTGAGATTGTCTTCAATTCTTTCCATTTTTTCTTTATTCTGCTCCTTGGCAGTTACTTTCACCATTCTGTCTTCCAGCTCACTTATTTGTTCTTCTGCCTCAATTATTCTGTTACTGAATCAGTATTTTTCATTTCAGTTATTGTGTTGTTCATCTCTGTTTGTTTGTTCTTTAGGTCTTCTAGATCTTTGTTAAACATTTCTTGTATTTTCTCAATCCGTGCCTCCATTCTATTTCCAAGATTCTGGATCATCTTTACTATCATTACTCTGAATTCTTTTTCAGGTAGATTGCCTATTTCCTCTTCATTTATTTGGTCTTGTAAGTTTTTACCTTGCTCCTTCATCTGTGACATATTTTTTTGCTGTCTCTCTCTCTCTTTTTTTTCTTTTGATGGTTGGGATTGTTTTCCTGTCTACTGGTTGTTTGGCCTGAGGCTTCCAGCACTGGAGTTTGTAGGCTGTTGGGTAGAGCTGGGTCTTGGTGCCGAGATGAGGACCTTTGGGAGACCTCACTCTGATGAATATTCCCTGGGGTCTGAGGTTCTCTGTTAGTCCAGTGGTTTGGACTCGGAGCTCCCACAGTAGGAGCTCTGGCCCAATCCCCAGCTCGTGAACCAAGATCCTGCAAGCCATGCAGGGTGGCAAAAAAAGAAAAAGAAAAAAAGAGCAGAGCAATAACAAAGAGTGAAAAATAAAATGAGACCAGGAAACTAACAGATATGTTAGAAAGAATATAAAAATAAAAATACAGATGAAACAACAATCGGAAGGTAAAACAGAACCACAATAGTAAAAAAGGGGGAAAAAAAAAAGGAGAAAAGGCCTTGGCTGTGTGGGTGGGGCTTAGGCAGGGGTGGGGTTTTTAGGCTGTGGGCAGGGCCTATGTTTAGGACCCACAGGGCTGGAAAAGGCCCTGGCTGGGGGCGGGGTTGGGCCTAGGCTCAACAAAACAGAAGGGGTCCAGGCGTGCCCCTGGTTTGCCCTGAATGGGCAGGGCAAATGCCATCCTCACCTCTCCTGCTCCTCAGGTCCTGGAGGGTCCCTCCCACTTGCCTCTCCTGTTCTCCCCCGCCTCCCTCCTATGCTCCCAGGACCCACAGGGCCTGGGAGGGGGCTGTGGAGGGTTGGGGACCCAGCCTGGGAGCCCAGCAGGCTTCCTAGGCTGAGTGGTCAGGGCAAAGCCCTCTGCACCTCTCCTGCTCCTCTGGTCCTGGAGGGTCCCCCCACCTGCCTCTCCTGTTCTCCCCCACCCTCCCTCCTATGCCCCCAGGACCAACACAGCCCACAGCGGGCCTCTGAGGGCATAGGATCTGGCCTGAGAGCTGGGCAGGCTTTCCAGGCCAACTGGGCAGGGGAAACGCTAGGCACAGTCCCCACTGATCCGAGCCCCCGAGGGTCCCTCCAGGTGTGGGAACCCCTCCCCGATCCCAGCCACCCCTCAGTGGCGTGGTCCTGTCCCGCCTCCACTTCTCCTCTCCCCTCAGTCCCCCCACGTCCTACCCGGTCGCTTGGGGGTTCCTCCCGTCTCCTTGGGCGTCAAGGTCTCCCGCCAGCGTCCGGCAGGCGCCCTAGTTGTGGGGAGACGCTAACTCCGCGTCTTCCCGTGCCGCCATCTTGACTCCTGGCTCTGAATATTACAATTCTGATGTAACATATATAAACCCAACACGGCTTACAAAGGCCCTGCATGATCATCACCGCCTACCTCTCCAGTTACTTTCACTTCTCCCTGTCTTTTAGTTCCTTGACAGAAAGTTTCCAGTTTCTTTCCACTATCCAGCTGTGTACATGTTTCCTGTACCTAAGGATTAAGTATCCCTACATTTTACCGTTATAGTTACATAAACTTTTGCTTCAAAGTACTTAATTCATATACTTGTGTGGTTATTTGATTAATTTCTGTTTTTTCACACTAGACACTAGACTCCATGACAAATAGGACCATGACAGTTTTTCCCAAGGCTGCACTCCCAGTTGTTAAACATGTGCCGGGTAAAGTATATACCCACAACAAATAAACTATCCCTCTGGGAACAAGCAAACAAACCATATTCTTTATCCTGAGCAAGCTAGATGTTTGCTCCCTAAGGTAAGGCATAGGTATATGTAAATGGAGAGAGAGGCTACCAAAAGAAAAAAAGCCTGGATTTTTTATGGTGTCCACCTTTACTTCAATACACAACAGAAGTCTGAGAGTAATAAAAATAAACTATAGTTAAATATAAAAAACAAAAAACCCCCCAGAGTCTGAAAAAGTGACCACTTAAGACAACAGAAAGTTCTAGTATCAGTCCCCCTCTACCAAGGCTTTTGTCAAGAGGGCAATGGATTAGAGACTCACAGCAACTAAAGTATTTCTGAAGGAATTCTGAGTTATTTTCTACTTTACCCATAAAGAACGGATTTATGACTGAGTTATGGAAGGAAGATTCAAGGATAACTTTCAGACGAATATAGCACAATTCATTATGAAACTGCTTTGTCATCTAGCAGAGGCTAAAACACGTAATACTTACCAAAGTACTGTGAGTCTTTTATCTGCAGCTGTAGCATCTGGTGCCAAGTAATTCTTTAGCTTCATGGTGTATCTGTGAGATAATATAAGAAACAAATGACACAAAATAAAATACTTCATCTGTCTTATGACCTCCTTAGTCCTCTAAACATTAGAATCAAACCTAAATAAAGGCAAAAATACCCACTAAAGCAGAGGTCCCCAACCCCTGGGCCATGGACCGGTACTGATCTGTGGCCTGTTAGGAACTGGGCAGCACAGCAGGAGGTGAGCAGTGGGCGAGCAAGCGAAGTTTCATCTGTATTTACAGCTGCTCCCCATAATTCGCATTACCGCCTGAGCTCCATCTCCTGTCAGATCAGCAGCGGCATTAGATTCTCATAGGAGCATGAACCCTACTGTGAACTATGCATGTGCGGGATCTAGGCTGTGTGCTCCTTATGAGAATCTAATGCCTGATGATCTGAGGTGGAGCTGAGGCGGTGATGCTGGCTCTGGGGAGTGGCTGCAAATACAGATTATCATTAGCAGAGAGGTTTGACTGCACCGAGACCATAATAAATCAATTGCTTACAGACCCATATCAAAACCCTATCAGTAGGGCTTCCCTGGTGGCGCAGTGGTTGAGAATCTGCTTGTCAATGCAGGGGACACGGGTTCGAGCCCTGGTCTAGGAAGATCCCACGTGCCGCAGAGCAACTAGGCCCGTGAGCCACAATCACTGAGCCTGCGCGTCTGGAGCCTGTGCTCCACAACAAGAGAGCCCGCAATAGTGAGAGGCCCGCGCACTGCAATGAAGAGGGGCCCCCACTTGCCGCAACTAGAGAAAGCTCTCGCACAGAAATGAAGACCCAACACAGCCATAAATAAATAAATAAATAAATGAGTAGCCCCCGCTCACCACAACTAGAGAAAGCCCACGTGCAGCAACGAAGACCCAATCAGCCAAAAATAAATAGATAAATCATTTAAAAAATAAAAATAATAAAAATAAAAAAATAAAACCCTATCAGTGAGTGGCAAGTGACAATTAAGCTGCATCTTACAGAGTAGACGGGACATAAGCAACACACTTTGGGTGTGACTGTCTCCCATCACCCCCAGATGGGACCATCTAGATGCAGGAAAACAAGCTCAGGGCTCCCACTGATTCTGCATTATGATGAGTTCCATAATTATTTCATTATATATTACAATGTAATAGTAATAGAAATAAAGTGCACTATAATGTAATGTGCTTGAATCATCCCAAAACCATCTCCCACCCCCAGTCCATGGAAAAATTGTCTTCCACGAAACCAGTCCTTGGTGCCAAAAAGGTTGGAGACTGCTGCACTGAAGGGTCTAGTTCTCCTTATCCAAGGACAATAAAGGACTAAGGATCCTCTTTAGCTTTACTGTATATATTAGTCTTTTCCTAGAAGGACCAGAGAAATGTTATTGCCAGTGATGTGGCAAGTCTTCCCACTTACTTGATGAGCTCCACTGTCTCTGAATACATAAGGAATGGGGATTTGGATTCCTGAGCATTTTTCTCTAATGCATTCCCACATTCAATGAAAGATACCACAGCATCAAGATAGTATACAGCTTTCTCAAACCTATCAGACTGAAGAAAGGAGAATAAAGGTAAATGAGAGCCGCACTGATGTACTATGAGAACAAATGAAGATTTAAGTTAATTTGATTAAATATATAAATGTGAGGAGAATATTTACATACCAATGCATCTGCATTGTGTTTTAGCTTTTTTGCTTCTTGTAAATAATGGTCTGCTGAATAATTTCTGCAATGTAAATTTTTATTATAAGTAAAATGGTAAATATTTTCATGATACTAGTTCACTTTAGTCTCTAATATTCCTCAGTTTTCATGTCCTCAAGTAAAGAAAATGAACTATTACTAAACATTCAATTCAGCTTTTTCTGATGAATGTTTAAATTGGGTTAAGAGCATAAATCATTTTGGCCAACTTGGCAAATTTTCTACTAGGAAAACAGAAATCAAACTCCCTAGTATTAACTGCTAACTTACCCAAGTTGTTTGAAAGATTGAGAGTAAACAAAATGTGGGTAGGAAACATAACCTTTTATCAAAATGGAGGGAAAAAAAGCAACATTGCTCTTACTTATTTAAGAAAGCCCTTATTTTAAACAGTAAAGTCAGCAGCAGTAAGATTCTACTGGAAGGTACATTATTCACATTCCCCATGAGAATCATGGAGTTAATAAGGTAAAGGAGCAATACTTGGACTAGTAGGTGCCTTTCAAATTAAAATCTGAATATTCTTTGATCACAACTCAATCAATTCTTCTGGTCACTGACAGAAATTAAAATGAGTTTTTTATATGCTGACTGGAATGATTTCTTGAATGCATAAAAAATCATATTTATCTCACCTGTCATCAAAGGCAAGCTTCGTTCTCCGAGGCTTAGAAGCATCAGGAGTTGGTGTAGATGGAGGACAGTTAGAAGAGCTATTTGGAGCCTTTTCCTGACCAAAAAAATATATATAACTATGTTGAAAATTGTGAGATTAAAATTACAAGTATTTGAGCCAGTGGTTAAAAAGCAAACAAAATTCCATTGCCTTTGGTAATTAATTTCCTTGTTATAAAATATTAAAATTTCAGAATGTAAATGTCCTTTTTATGGAATAAACCCATTTTATATAACCAAAAATATTCTTTATAATATCAGGGGTCTACTATGTGCCAGGCACTGACCCTGGCACTTGTAAAAACATAAGGAAGACACAAACCTACTATCAATATAGCAGTACTACTTAAGACAAAATTTACTGGTAATAACTGGTCGATGAAAACAACAATAATATCTAACATCTACTATGTGCCTCCTACTTACTAGGCACTCAGTTAACCAAGTACTTAGCACAATCATTAATCCTTCAACAACCCTATGAAATATGTACTGCTATTAGGATAGAATAAAAAGTAGTCTCAAGGAGGCTGAGTAACTTGTCCAAGTTCAAACAGCTTTAAGCAGTATTCCTGGAAACTGGGCTTTAAGTCCAGATCTGTCAGATTTCAAAAGCCTGGACAGGGACTCCCCTGGGTCCAGTGGCTAAGACTTCAAGCTCCCAATGCAGGGGGCCCGGGTTTGATCTCTGGTCAGGGAACTAAGATCCCACATACCACAACTACTGACCCCGAGTGCTGCAACAAAGACCCACCGCAGCCAAAAAAGGAGCCTGGACACTTACTTAAATTTTATTCGGCCTCCTATCAACATGTCCATCCTGTCTCCTATCAACACAGACCTCTATGCAATGGCTATGACCCTGTCCTCCCAACTGCTTCCCCATCCAACCCTATGACACAATAATATATATTTTATTACTTCTGCTTAAAATCTATTTCTAAAAAACCATGTAACCATTTTTTTTTCTTTTCTTGTAAAAGAGTCCTTCAGTTCCACCCATTACAGTTTCCTTCAAGAATGAAAATAAAAGCCTGAGATTTGAGAAAATGCTAAGCTCTTTACGCAGTCTGCATGTTTATGAAATTGCTTCCTAAATACTGTTGCAATCTAACATTACTTGGACAGCTTTCCCTCTGTGTTTTATAAACAGATCTACAAATGCCTAAGTTTAAGTTTATTGATGGAAAACTGAAGTTTCTGAAAATAAAAAAAGAAATTACTATGTGTGGTAAGAGATGCTAACTAGACTTACTGCAGTGATTGTTTTGCAATATATACATATATGTAATCATTATGTTGTACACCTGAAACTAATATGTTATATATCAACTATATCTCAATTAAGAAAAATCTAGAAGAACTTCTCTCAGTGAACAATAGGACAAACTGACAAAATATCAGTCAGCATATAGGTGTGAAAACATGATTAATCTAATTGAATTATATAGCTCCCTGTCCCCAATTCATGTGGAAGGCACAGTCTTTTCAAACAAATATAGAACATTACAAAAATCTACCGTATACTATGCTCTTTTATAAAGCAACTCTTAACAAATAACAAATAACACGCAGATCACTTTCCAGCCCCATTGCAACTAAGGTAGAAGTACTAACCAAAAGACAACGAGAAAAATCTCTATGTTTGGAAAGTGAGTAACACACGTTTAAATAAGTCTTGGATCAAAGATGAAATCAGAAAGGAAATTTAAAAACATTTTAAACTGTATTATAAAAATATTATATACCAAAAAAAAAAAATATATTATATACCAAATCTTGAAGATTAAGCTAAAGCAGTATTTAGAGGAAAATATATAGTCTAACTGCTTATATTAGAATATTAGAGAAAAAGGACTGAAAATTAATTTTAAAAAACTTGAGCTAGGTATCCATCTTTAAAAGTTAATAAACAGAGCAGCAAAACAAAAAGAAATTGAAAGGAAATTATAAAGCATGTAAGTTAATGAAACAGAAAACAAAAATAAACTACAGAGAATAAAGACAAAGAAAGGTTGTTTTTTGAAAAGACAAGTAAAAGTGATAAGCCTCTGATGAGACTGATCAAGGAAAAGAGAAAGATGGCACAGAAAACTAATACTAAAAATAAAAGAGAATCATGGGCTTCCCTGGTGGCGCAGTGGTTGAGAATCTGCCTGCCGATGCAGGGGACATGGGTTCGTGCCCCGGTCCGGGAAGACCCCACATGCCGCGGAGCGGCTGGGCCCATGAGCCATGGCCACTCAGCCTGCGCGTCCGGAGCCTGTGCTCCGCAATGGGAGAGGCCACAACAGTGAGAGGCCCGCGTACCACAAAAAAA
>NW_020173499.1:134318-202516 GCF_003031525.2 Neophocaena asiaeorientalis asiaeorientalis | reverse complement strand
AAAAAAAAAAAAAAAAAAAAAAAAAAAAAAGAGGATCATAAGTAGCAATATTATAGATATTAAAAATATAAGAGACTATAATGAACAAAATTTATGCCAGCATATTTCAAAAATTTGATACCAGCAAATATCTAGAAAAACAAAATAAAAATTATATGTAATTTTGGTTTTTCACGTTATCTAATTTTTCTTTAGTTGATATGAGAAAGAGCATATTTTCTAAGTTAATTATAGAATTTTCTTTAATAAACCCATATATAATTGCCTAAACTGGAAACTGCCAAGACTAACATTAACAATTTTAACAACTTTTTAAGTGCCATAAGATCTTTAAATCAAAGGGGTCAGGGCCAATACATTTTATATTTTGTTGATAACAACAAAGAGCCAAATAACTACATTTGATCCAAATGTTTCCTCATTATCCAGTAAGTTAAACACTGGATAAAACATAAAACAAGTGAGATACAAATCCCTGTTTTCAAGAACCTGACAAACCAATAAGGAAGAGACACAGAGAGTGTTACCTATGAGCTAACAGAAGCCAAATGAGCAGGTGAGCTCACTTAATGAGTGCATTTAAAGCGAGAGACAGAGAGAGAGAGAGAGAGAGAGAGAGACAGAGAGAGGGAGAAGAGATTTAAAGAAAGAAGCACACAGGCCTGAAATCCTACAGTTCCAGGATGGGAAATGGAGAAAGAGCCAGTCAGGAGGTAGACAGAGAACTGGGACAGTGAAAGAGGCCAAGAGGACAGGTTCCTCGAGGGCACTAGGACTAACTCTCTAAACTACTACGGAAGGGGGTCCAGCAGGAGAAAACATCTTCTGTATATCTCAATTGAGATGTTCACCATTTAAATTACCTCAAAATTTGAAAGATTTAATTACCACATTTAATAAGCACAACTAACTGCCTTTAACAGTCAATTTTTTTCAACTCTTAAGTCTCTGTTTATTTAAGTCACAAATAATTCAGTAAATTATATACTTAAAAATCTAGGTATTTTCTTAATTTTATCAGGTAGTTTGCTCCTCATCAGAACACTTTAGAAAGCAATACAAATAACCTGGTAAACAAATTCAGGGTGAGAGCCTAAAGTATAGCCTTGAAAAAGCTTCTTTGATCTAATTACATACCCACAAACATTAACAGTATTCCCCTACATTATGATCATACTCTAGAAATAATTCCAGTGGTAGCTCAGCTAAAGAAATTTTTTCTTCTTCATGAAACCAAATGGTTGCTTTATCACTTTATAAGTAGTATAACTTGCTTGTAAAATCTAATTCTAAAAAATCCAAAGTCCATTTAAAACCACAGATAAGAACCCAATCAGAACAACTGGAGCTATTTACAAATTTGATCATAATCAGCTGTTTTTCCATAACCAACTTTTCCAATTATGGGTTTCTATCCTAACTAATATGCATATGGCCAGACGACTTCATTCCTTTCATGTCTCAGACCACTGCACAAGTTTATTAACAAGATTATGACATTTTGAGAGTAAAAATGCACAGGTCTATAAAATTAAGATGTTTACGAAATTTTCAAAGCACAGTGTCACCTTGGAGAAGTCACATGGCAAGGAGATTTTTTTTTCAAAAGGCTCAAGCCCCCAATGCCTTACCTTGACCTCCTTAGAGCTACTGGAAGTCTTCCCTTCAGTCCTCTTCTGCTTTGATGTGGAGGAACTGTTTTTGCTGCTGCTATTTTCCTTGTTGCTGTTATTACTTGACTTTAAGGAAGAAGACTGACTAATAGTCCTCTTCCGAGAGCCATGCTCTGTTTTTGGATCTTTTGAAGGAACAGGCCCAGCAGGAGAAGGCAACAAATCTTTTTCTTTAGCAGCACTCTGTTTAGATGACCTGCCAAACCAAACAAATGCCCTCATTTCTCCACATGGTCATACAGGAGTGATGGATTTTTTCCACTTGACTTTGCCTGCTTTCAAGACAAATTTGTTTTTCCCTATTTGATTACTAGAACACATGATTTCTGCAAAACAAAATAAAACTGTAAATTTCATGAGGGCAGACATTTTGTCTGGTGTTTCCCCCCATCATGGTTGTATACCCAGTGCCTAAACCTTGGCCTGCCACACAAGTATTCAATAAATAGTGGTTGAATAAATTACCGAAAAGATGAATGGTGAATGATGATATTAATGCTCGTAAGTCTCCTGCAAGTTATACCTAAGTTTGTGGTAAAGTGGTAAAGCTTTACTTTAATTCTTATCCTATAAATACCTCCTATTCCACTAAAAAAA
Organism: Neophocaena asiaeorientalis asiaeorientalis; assembly: GCF_003031525.2. Lineage (NCBI taxonomy): Eukaryota > Metazoa > Chordata > Mammalia > Artiodactyla > Phocoenidae > Neophocaena > Neophocaena asiaeorientalis. Next base: position 200,246 of record NW_020173499.1, on the reverse strand, counting down.
GGAAAGAGGAAGATGTGACTGAATCTTAATTGCTTTTCATCCCAATTAGCTAAAAGCAAAACCTCCCACTATTTGGTATATGACTGTGTATAGACGTGTATGACAAATACTTACTAAAAGGAACAGTCTAAGAGCATGTTAGAAAGTACCCCATAGCATATAACAGATTGACACACATGTAACATGTTTTGCAAACGTACTCTTTGTTGCTGGATGGCTTGTGGCCTGCCGAATTCTTGTCTTCCGTTTTGGGTTTCTTGCTCTCATTGGCTCTGTTATCATCTTCATTCTGCATGAAAAATAGAAAAAAAGCATCTAGGTTTGATTTCTATTCATCAAATTTCAGTTTCCAGTACTAGTTACCCTCAAACAGTTTACTTCAGAAAGAACTTCAAAAGAAGATAAATGTGAAGTGAAAGAATTCATTTGAACGATGTTCAATAAATTAGGTTTTAAGTCTGAGAAGGAGCCTCCTATTTTAGATAAGAAGAGCTGAAATGCTGGAACAGTCTTTTAGTGGCATCTTTTCAGCCTAATGATTTGGGGAGGGCTGGGGATGAGATTATAATTCAGATATAATTCACATACCATAAAATTCCCTTTAAAAGTACACAATTCAATGGCTTTTAGCATATTCACAAAGTTGTACAACTATCACCACAATCAATTTTAGAATATTTTCATTATCTCAAAAAGCACCCTGTTCTCCATTGGCAGTCACTCCCCATTCCCTCCACCCCCAGATCTGGCAATCACTAATTTACACATTTTGTCTTTATGGATTTGCCTATTCCACACATTTCAAAAAGTGTAATCATACAATATGTGTGGCCTTTGTGTCTGGCTCCCTTCACTTAGCATAATATTTTTAAGGATCATCTACGTTGTAAGGTTTGTCAGTACTTTATTTCTTTTTATGGCTGAATATATGGTGGTATGGATATACCACATTTTATTTATCCATTCATCAACTGAGTTGTTTCTACTTTTCAAGTGCAGGTTTTTGTATGGACATGTTTTCACTATTCTTGGGTATACACCTATGAGTGCAATTGCTGGGTCATAAGGTAATACTACATATTTACTTTGTGAAGAATTGCTAAACTATGTTCCGAAGTGGCTACATCATTTTACATTCCCACCAGCACTGCAGTTCTCCATATCTTCACCAGTACTTGTTACTGTCCATCTTTTTGCTTATAGCCAAGCCTAAAGATTTTTGAAAAACTTTTTTGCTAAAACAAAAGCTATGGGCCTGTCTATAATCCCCAAGATACTTGCTTGATGCAGTTAAGATTTCCTATTGACTTAAATATCAGGGCATGAATATTGCAAACTTTCTGCCATAACAAAAGAATTTGTTCCCATACACAAACGATTAAAGTTGGACATGTGAAAACATGCGAAAAAGGAATCCACATTCTTCATTATCCTTGGCTGGGTCTCTTCTCAGTACTATCTGCTGTTATCTTCAGGAACTTCCCCTGACACTTAATTTTACCAAAGCAGCAAATCTCAAAAATCATCACTGGGAATTCCCTGGCGGTCTAGTGGTTAGGACTTGGCGCTTTTACTGCCGGGGCCCGGGTTTGATCCCTGGTCAGGGAACTAAGATCCCGCAAGATGCGGGATCATCACCCAGTTTCCTGGTGATATACATACGTTTTATAAAATCAAAATTTGACTTATAGGTATTGATATAAAAAACCTGTGAGGGGGCTTCCCTGGTGGCGCAGTGGTTGAGAGTCCGCCTGCCGATGCAGGGGACACAGGTTCGTGCCCAGGTCCGGGAAGATCCCACATGCCGCAGAGCGGCTGGGTCCATGAGCCATGGCCGCTGAGCCTGCGCGTCCGGAGCCTGTGCTCCGCAATGGGAGAGGCCACAACAGTGCGAGGCCCGTGTACCGCAAAAACAAAAAACAAAAAACAATAAAAACAAGTATCCAAAAAAAAAAAAAAAAAAAAAAAAAAGTGTGACTTGGTCTGGGTGTAAGAGAGAAAAAAGTGTTAGGGACTGTGACAACCTGAAGAGTAAATAATCCCAACTAAAGACATTGAAAACCAAAATTTAAAGAATGTTGTGAAGGCCAGTTTACAATCTCTGCTTCACTCTCACCTCTATACTGGCCAGCACACATCATGAACAGAAGCACTGGCTCATTTCTTATTTGATTAGAAACTATAATTCTTTACTAAAGGAGACAGGCAGAGGCAGAATGGTCTTCAAGAGACTCTTATGTCTGTAGCTTCATTGGGGCTTTAGGCTCATCTCTATTTTCCCTCATAGCTGACTCAACTAGCTATTTTTTGGCTCACTGAGATTTCCATTGCATTTTAGATGCTGATGTTCAAACAACAACAACAACAACAAAAACCCTTTACAAACCTTATGTTTCCTTTTGCCTTTGTTGGAAACTTTTTCTGAGGCTTGTTTCTGAGCCTCTCTTGTGTGCTTTTCTGGAACATTTTTCTTTTCCCCCTTGGGTGTCTCTGTTTCTTTGTAAGGCTTTCCTGGTATTCTAGTCAAGAGATTCAGGTCAATCTTCACAATAAGTGGATACCTGTCATCAGGCTCACTGAGGGGTGAAAGAAGTTCCTTCTCTTCCATAGGAGAGAACATTCGTTGCCGAAAAAAGCTATCTTCTTCCTCCACTGAGGAGGGCTTAACGGGAGTCCTATTACTCTCAGGGTACTTAGGAGTTTGTGAGGAAGGAGGAAGGCTCTCGCTTTCATCCGAATCTGAGGATGAGGTATCTGTTTCTATGATTTCCCTTGATTTCTGGGAAGATTTACTTGTTGACTTGTATTTCTTTTTCTCTGCTGAAGGTCGAGGGGAAGATTTGGACTCCTTTTTTATATTGGGTTTCCTTGAGCCTTTGGTAGCTGCTTTGTGTCTGCTGGAGGGCATGCTGGTAGCCATGTCTACAGGGGTTTCACTCTCTATCTTCAGGCCTCCGCGGGGCTCTTCAGCAGCTGCCTTCTCAGTCTTTTTGGGTTGTTTTTTGCCTACAGTTCTCCTCTGTGCTGTGCTGTCACTCTGTGCAGGAGACTTCTGCCTCCCACGCCCACTCTCTGATCCCTTTTGGACAGTTTTGGAGTCTCGTCCAGGAGTAGCAGAACTTGTTTCTTTAGGACCACCTGGATCAGTATAGCTATTCCCTGTGCCCTGTTCTCGGCCTTCCTTTTTATAGCCTTGAGATGATGGGATATTACTGTCCACAGAAGAAGCTGGTGACACTTTATGTGGGTTCACTTTATTCAGCCAATTATCAAGTTGCCATTTGTTTGTGGGTGGTGGTTCAGGCTGGAAAACAGAGAAAGAAGTATGCTTTTTCAGTACTGAAACTTTCTCCTTCCTTTAAAATCTCGAGGAAGAGGGAAAAACATAATGCCTAATGCCACAAAGGCATTTGTTTTTCATTGTTCTGACTGAACCAAAGCAAAAGGATTAATGTTATATATAGCATTTAATTACTGAATATCCCTGTCAGGAATCCAAATGACCATATAGTACATTTAATTCCAGAAAGTAAACAAATGATGTAGGTACCACAGAGATTTTTAACAACATTTTATCAACCTATAGTGAAATTATACTATTTAAGACTTTTTTTTCACCATAACTAAATAACATTACCAGGTTGAAACAAAAATAAAACCCAAAGTAAATAAATCCAATATTTTAGTGACCTGAAATATGACTGCAAATAGTCCCTGTTCTAGACCAAATATGTTCACATAACAAGGACACTGAAGTATCTAAATTTCCTCCAAGATACACAGTTCAGTTTCTTTTTGTCAGAATATGTAATCTTCTTTTCTTCATTTTTATATTTGAAACTAGTCTTTACCGGCCATCACCAGGGGCCTTCCGAGGGCCTATGGAAGGCACCCCCTTGCCCCCCTCTCACCTCAGGAGATGCACTCTGGGATGGCTCATTTGCCTCACTGTCACTGGAACTACTTTCACTCTCTGAGTCAGATCCAGAGCTGCTTTCAGATCCACTGTGGCTGCTAGAATCATCCCTGGAGTTATCTGCCCCTTCACTATTATGGTGTGAAGGTTCAGAGTTACTAAAAGAGACAAAACATATAAATGACGAAAAGTTTTTTTTTTTAGAGGGACAACAGGTAAGCATTCAAATCTGACAATGAACTTTATTTAAAATGTTTACTATTTGTTAAGCTCTTATAATTCTATGAATCTAAAACTTCATTATAAATGAAATAAATACTTCCTTAAAAAATATCTGAAATGCGGCTCAGCCATTAGTACTTACCTTTAAAAAACAGTTTTACTGTGGTATAAATTACACACCATAAAATTCACCCATTTTAAGTATACAATCCAATGATTTTTAGTCAATTTACAGAGTTGTAAAACCGCCATCACAATCGATAATATTTACTTTATAATCGATAATATTTACTTTTATAAGTATATTCAATTACTCTATCACTACACTGTTATCAGACTGACCCTTCCACTCTAAATAAAACAAGAAATAAAAGGATGCCTACCTTCCAGGTGTACTCCTTGGCATTGTCTTATCACAATCCTAAAATTAAAACATGAGAGGAAATCTGTGAATGAATAAATAGTACTCTATCTGCTTGATGTGAACAATATCTGAAATCTTAATAGAAAAACTGGCTTCTCTAATGTATGCATCAATGGTCACTTAACACTTACAAAAATACTGTTTTTACCTAAAGAATAACTGCCAGGATAAGATTAAAAGCTGTGTTAGTAGTTCTTGTCAACAATCTCATGCTTCATGAGTATATTCTGATATATGATAAGTATTAAGAAAAAGCCAGTTTTTTTAAATAAGAAAAAAAATGGAGGTTTAAAGACAAAGTGGAAAACTATAACATTCTAGTGTCAGACAGCAGGAAGGAACTTATTTTAAATAACTGAATCATAAATGTATTATTCAATTATAATTCTTATAAACTACAATGAAAACACTGTATGAAACTGGCAAAATTATATAGTAGTAGACACACCTGTTCCCCATCACTGTCTTCACTGCTGCTTAGTTTTAAGTCATCTTTTAACATACTAAAAGGAAAAGGCAGAAAGGATTATTATTTTTGGAACTTCATCATGGCATACCACAGTATTAAATATCTACCAATAATTCTAGGAATAATCACTGTGGTAGCCAAAGATTTACTTGAAAAATAAAGAAAACAACAAGTAAGTCTTACTCTATCTGGTCTGGTGCACATCTAGAGTAAAAAATTAAGAAAGGTGGAATTTAACAGTTTTGGAAGCTCACTTTTCCATAAGTACAATATTCATCTTTCTTTTCTAATTAAACAAAAGCTACCTTCCACAAACTCTTATACTCAATTCTGTTATCTCTAGCTTTCCTCTAATTGCATACACACAAACTCTTCCATTATTAAAACAAATGACCATATGCATACCCAACAGTCCACTAGAGAAATATAACTCCTAAAAGGAAGGAAGATAAAATGAAAGCATCAGCAATTCTTTCACTGTCCCCAATGTTTCATGAAGAGATATGTACACTTGGGTGATTGTGAAAACCAGAACACACAGTCAAAGTTCTAGTTCATAAATGCCTTGCTATGAAAGACGACTGATCCTTGCAGATGTAACAATTTTGGGTAAGAACCTTGGTTATACAAGAGAAATAACCATGTATAAATTAAAAATAAACTCCAGTCTCCAAATCTTCCTTGATCAAAAAAAAACACAAATAAATACTATAAGTTGATAGTTTCTGGAATTAGTTTTTGAAAGTAAAATTACAGATTTAAATTTTCCTTAAGGCCATAAAACCAAAATTAAAAACTGAGTAATGAACCACAAAACACTCCTTGCCTTTTTACAAGAAAGGAAAAATTAATACAAAGCTTAGGGAGAACTACAACTAGAAAATGTTTATTAATTTCTCATTACCACTAGCTCCATTTACCTTTCTTCTTAAAATTTCACGACAGTCTCCAATCAGCGGAAAGGAAATCTTCTTTCACTCCAACAACTACTTATACTCCCCCCTCAAAGCTTAACCTGAGTTTCTAAATCTGATCCCAAATTCAGAGTATCACATAAAAGATCACCTTGAAACAAAGTAACCACATGATTACAGAATTAGGAAAAGTGTTCTAAGGATGACCAATTAAGTGGGACAGAGAAAAAGAGTTTTTTCTTTTGGACAAGGGCTTAGTGCATCTTTATGACTGATTTCCTGTAAAGAAATGTACTTACTCTGAATTCTCTCAGCCCTTATGCTTTAATAATGGCAGCTCAGTGAACCTGTTTACACATGTGAATATGTCAAAGCTTTTACCAGACCGCTCAAGGTCCTTCATGCTTTTGTTCTGTCAGCAACCAAAGTGATATGCACATACATGGTAAGCTCCCATCAGTTTTCTGCCCATGAATAAATATGATAAATAGGAATTTACATAATTTGAATTCTTCAGCAGTGAGGCTAATCTCCTTGCATTCATATATTTTCATTCTCAGCTCCCACTATGTTTAGCTGAAGAGGCTGACAGACTGTGGTTATGGTATAAAGCTAGCACTGTGGCCAGTTTCTTTAGAATTTTGTTTTAATCATTGGGTTAAATTGTGGTCTCAGGAATTCAGTAGTTAGTTCATTCTTTAAGCTTGGAATTTATTATCATCCAATATACAACCCTATCGTATTTTGATTTATTGGGATGGCCAAAAAGTTCATTCAGGTTTTTCGTAAGATGTTATAGAAAAACCCGAATGAACTTTTTGGCCAAGCCAATATATTCCTGGGTCTACCTACAAAATAAAAGCAGGAAAACTTATACAGTATGAACTATGTTGCTTTAATATTCTACACTTAGTGGTCAAATGGAGGGCATACTAAGAAGAATCCCATACTTTTTCATGTTTTTTTAAAATTAAAAACAAGCTATCAACACACACTTCTGAAAGATGAGAAAAAAGTGTAATCGCAATCGCAGAGCAGGGGTAGGCAATCTATGGTCCACAAGCGAAATCTAGACCTATTTTGTAAAGAAAGTTTTATTGGAACATAGCCACACCCATAGTCTATGGCTGCTTTCATGCTACAACTGCAGAATTGAGTAGTTGAGACAGAAACCATTTGGCCCCTAAAGCCTAAACTATTTCACTATCTGGCCCTTTACATAAAAGTTTGCCTACTGCTGCCTTAAAAGATTAAGTACATATTTCTAAGTGTTGTTCTAAACATCGAGACTACAGTTAGACTTTTAGCAAAAAAAGACAAACATTAAACTTACTAAGCCATAAACTTACGATTTAGACTGGTGCCCATTGGAAGTTTTAGAAGAAGGATTATATCTTTCTGGAACAAAAAGGAATGCAGAAATCAGCAACTATAGTACGGCTATTTATATTTTTAAATATCTATCAATATAACCTCAAAGAAATATAAATCAAAAAATTGGGATAAAATTCTTCATCCATCAATTTGGTTAACACCTTAAAATGTGATAATATGAAATACTGGTGGAAATAGGCATGTTCCTATGTCATTGGTAGGGCTCTAAACTCATACAATCTTTCTGGAGAGCAATCTGATAATATTATCTTACCAATACTGTAAATGCACATATCCACTGACCTAGCAATTTATAAGGAAAGGAATTTACCTTACAGGTATATCTAAAGGAATACATAAACACACAGACACACGGACACACACACAAAGTTTATTATAGTATGGTTTGCAACAGCAAAAACTGGAAACCAATGTCCATCTACAGGGAACTAGATAAACAAATTACAATACTTTCAACAATATAACACAATTTTGTTTTTAAAAATAATGAACTAGAGCTTTATACTGATATAAAAACAGTTCTAAAATAAATTAAGTGAAATATACAGGTAATAAAGAGTAGGTGAAGCTTATGAGCCCGGTTGCCAATAGGGAGCTTTGGGGAGAGAGAATGGGGGAAGGGGAGAAGTAAGGATGAGACATTCTTAAAAGATTTTAAGAGAAAATGTAAACTTTCTGGCCTACAGCTAGCTATTTGCTGTATATCAACAATGTTGGGTCCTTTTTTTCCTGTAACTGCAGCTTTAAGGCAGAACGAAGAAACAGATACATAAAAAGTTTGTTAACCTTAAAATGGATATTCTTCTAGTTTTGTCTCTGCTTTAAGATCACTAAAGACAACTAAGGATTAAAATGCTCCACATATTAATCTCCCAAAATAGCTTATTACCAGAGTAAATCTATCTGAAAAGTTATTGCTCTTGGCAAAAGAACATTTGTTTTGTTAAAGAGCTATATGGTGAAGCCCAAACATTTGCAAGGTTCCTGACCTTACCATTACCAATTCACACAGCCATCAACTCTTTGAATCACACTTGAATTCCCCAAGGCTATCTTCCCCTCAAGTTCTTTTGAGAGGCCAAGAGAGTGGAGGTGGAGGGGGGTTGTGTAGCAGACAGGAGACTTTCTTCCCAGCCAAAAACACCCAGGAAGAATAGATAAATATAGACACGGGAAGAGAAGAGCTATGGTAAGCTACAATGACCCCTTCTTGCCTGGAGTTTTACCATAATAGAACCCAGTATCTTCATGAAGGAGATGGAAAGACAGAAGTATGGCTCTTGGGGTTATGAGGTGCCCATCAAATTGAATTCATGAACTCTGAACTATTAGTTCAAATACTTAGTAAAAACAGTTAATTTTGATCTCCAATGATCTTTAATTCTTCATCTTTCAAGCCAAGATTCAGTTCAATCCATTACTGATCATCAGATCATAAACACTGGGATAAGGGCCTTCCCTGGTGGTCCAGTGATTAAGACTCCTCGCTCCCACTTCAGGGGATGCAGGTTCAATCCCTGGTCAGAGAACTAAGATCCTACATGCCATGCGGTGTGGCCAAAAAAATTTTTTAAACTGGGATAAGACATACAAAAGAATTATTAAAGAAATACATGATGTGACTATGAGAAATGAATGTGCAACAAACAGCTTAATTTGAAAACCAAGAGGAAAAGAAATACTCACTTTGTTCTCCAGGGCCAAAATTGGACTGCTGAGACTCCTAAGAAAAAGGGACATAAAATTATATAGTGACATTAAGAGAAAAAGGTTCATTAGAGAAAAATGCTTCAAATTAAACTATTCAATTCCAGCTAACTCAATGAAAGATCCTGTTGAGTTCCTAAGAACGCATAAAAGAAAAAAACACCAAAAGAATTTAATGATTCCATCTGATCAGCCTCAGCAATTTTGTGGTCAGTAACAGAGTTTCCCAGAGCTTAATACAAAAAGCATCAAGCTATGTAAGTCTTTCTTTATCATTCATTTCTATTCAGCAACATCCATGGTACTCATATCCTAATTTAATTCTTGGTCTTAAGAAAATGTTATTTTTAAAAAAGTAATATTAATAACCGTATACTAGAGTGAAAATAACTGTACAAACTATATAGACTCAAAAGATACCACTTTTATGAACTAGCAACTCCTACTATGTTATTCCCATGTCATTTTACTTCCTCTCCCTGTTCCCAATATCTTACAATTAGCAAACTGAGGAAGAGATTTTCCATACTCGTTTTATATACTTCTTTGTAAGCCCTACTAGCACAGTGCCTGGCATTCAGGAAGCATCCGTAAAAAGAAAGCCAAAAAGAAAAGAAAACCAAAATGTCACTGTCCATGAAAGAAACATGACTTTCCAAACTCAACTTTCAAGATCAGAACAGCTGTTTCACAAGTGCAAATTGTGCATTTTTCTGGGTGAAGTCTGTGGTACACAATGTAGTACTAAGATTACACAAACATCCCTAACATCTGTAACAGCTTACTTAAAAATAAGCACAATCTTCCTTTAATGACAGAATTATCTGTGAAAGAGAAATCCAAACAGTATCTAAGCTAAAATATAGTTTTGGTGTTAAAAAAACTGTAAACCTACATTAATTGTCAACTGATTTTCAACAAGGGTGTGAAGACCATCCAACAGGGAAAGAATTCTCTTTTCAACAAAAGGTTCTGGGACAAGTGAACAGCCATATGCAAAAGAATGAAGTCGGATGCTTACCATAGACAATATTAAAAAAATTAACTTGAAATGGATCAAAGACCTAAATGTAAGAGATAAGAGATAAAACTACAAAACTCTTAGAAGAAAATGTAGTACCCAAATCTTAATGACCTTGGATTTGGCAAAGAATTCTTACATGACACCAAAAGCACAAGACACAAAAGAAACAAACAGGTAAATTGGATTTCATCAATATTAAGAACTTATGGGCTTCTCTGGTGGCACAGTGGTTGAGAGTCCTCCTGCCGATGCAGGGGACGCGGGTTTGTGCCCCGGTCCGGATGGATCCCATGTGCCGCGGAGAGGCTGGGCCCGTGAGCCATGGCCGCTGAGTCTATGCGTCCAGAGCCTGTGCTCTGCAACAGGAGAGGCCACAGCTGTGAGAGGCCCGCGTACCGCAAAAAAACCCCAAAAACAATATTAAGCACTTTTGTACTTCAAAGGACACCATCAAGAAAGTGAAAAGACACTACCATAAAATAATAATAATGCCAATAAAAACAAAAATATTCTAAGAAAAAAAAGTGAAAAGACAACACACAAATTGGGAGAAAATATTTGCAAATCATATATCTGATAAGAGACTGGTATCTACAATATATAAAGAGCTCTTGCAACTCATTGATAAAAGTCAAGTAAACCAATGAAAAAGGGGGCGAAGGATCTGACTATATATTTCTCCAAAAAAGATATACAAATGGCCAGAAAGCACATGAAAAGATGTTCAACATCATTTGTCACTGGGGGGAAATACAAATCAAACCCACAATGAGATAACCACTTCACACTTACTAGGATGACTAGAATCAAAAAGACAGATAATCACAAGTGCTGACAAGAATGTGGAGGAATTGAAAGCCTAATGGGAAATACAAAATGGTGCGGCCAGCTGCTTTGGAAAACATTCTGGCAGTTCCTCATATGATTAAACACAGAGTTACCATATGACCCAGCAATTCTGCCCCCAGGTGTATAACCGAGTGAAACAAAAACATATGTCCACACAAAAACTTGCGTACAAGGTTTACAGAAGTATTATCCATAGTAGCCAAAAGCTCAAAACAAAACAAAACAAAAAGCTCAAAACAACCCAAATGTCCATCAGCTGATGAATTCAGAAACAAAATGATATACATCTATACAATGGAATATTATTTGGCCATAAAAAAGAATGAAGGAACTGATACATGCTACAACTTGGAAGAACCTTGAACATTATGCCAAGTGAAAGAATCCAGTTGCAAAAGACCATATATGATATGATTCCATTTACATGAAATGTCCAGAAAAGGGAAATCTATAGAGAGAACAGATTAGTAGTTGGGTAGCACTGGGAGGGGAACAGAGGGGAAAAGGTTGATAGCTAAACAGTAGGGAGTTTCCTTTTGAGGTGATAATGTTCTAAAAAATTATTTATTTATTTGTTTGTTTGTTTAGTTTTGGCTGTGCCATGTGGCTTGTGGGATCTTAGTTCCCCGACCAGGGACTGAACCCAGGCCCTTGGCAGTGAAAGCGCAGAGTCCTAACCACTGGACCACCAAGGATTTTCCAAAATGTTCTAAAATTGACTGTTGTAATGGTTGCATATGTCTATAAATATAATCAAAACCATTTAATTGTATACTCTGAATGGATAATTTGCATGGTATGTGAATTATATCTCAATAAAGCTATTCTAAAACACTCTTTAAATACAGCAGTGGCCAAGAGGTCACTCCTGTGAATCTTATTAAAATTGAAAAGAATTCTCCACCCCCCGAAAGGCTAATTGTCTTATACTCATTTACCTAGTAAATGGCCTAAAAGTTTAATAGCCCAAGCTTTTAAGTAATCTCTGACTCCGTCCCCTCAGCTCTGACAATAATCAGTCAGCTAGTTACCAATGCGACTGGATTCTGTCTCCAGACCATCTACTACATGCAACACCTTCTCCTCTCCATCTACGCTGTAAAGACTTTAGGTCCTCACCTCTCTTCATCTACGATGGCCATCTAATGGATTTTCCTGGCTCTAGTCTCTCTCTCCTTCACTCAGCTATAGCCTCTAGTTGACCTTTCTAAGGCCCAAATCTTAGTATTTGTCATCATTACTCCTATTTTTCACAGAGCCTCCAATGGCTCTTTGTTTTTCCTAGGGATGAAACCCAAACTCCTTGATAAAACATTCACTCACATATCTAAGTACTGGAAAAACAGAATTAAGCAAAAACTAACATGGACCTTGTCCTCATGGAGCTTAATGTCAATGAATATCTTTGCAACTACTCATGCAAATCACGGTAAAATAGCAATTGTGTTAAGTACAATGAAGGGCAAATGCTTACACAGCATTATGAAAGAGCTTACAATTGTGTGTGTGTGTGCACGCGAAACAGACACATACAGATACATACACACACGCACAAACACACACACACACACACACACACCCCTGATTGGGAAAATGAACGAAGGCTTCCCTGAGTAGGTACTGTTCAGTATGAAATTTGACGGTTATGTAGGAAGTAAACTGGGAAACGAAGGGAAAGGTAAGTGTTCAGGGTAGAGAGAAAAGCATGTGTAAAGGCAAGAAAGAACAGGAGCACAGCTAGTATAAAGAACTTAAAGGCAGCCCATGGGAGGAAAAAGTACAGAAGGAAGAGGGTTAAGAAATTAGACTCAGGACCAGAGAGGCTAGATCACATAGTTTATAGACTTTATAGACCATATTAAAGATTTGTGTGTGTGTGCGATTTACTAAGCAGAAGAATTATACAAGCACATCTGCATATTGTGATGATTACCTGGGCTATTAAGTAGAGAACAGCTTTGAGAAATCTAGAATGGAAGTAAAGATATTTGTTAGGAGATAACTGCAGTGGTACAAATAGGAGATGACAACAGCTTAAACAAACTGGTCTCCACGCTTTTTTGATCATGTACCTCCCACCACTAAGAAATTTTTGCATTTGTATCTCGCAAATACGTATACTGTATGCATTGTTATTTAACTAGTATATATTATATAAAACCAAACTATTGAAATTTTAAAGGGCTCAGATAATATTCTAGAGTAATTTAAAAATTATATTTATCAATGACAACACCACTTTTCTTACACACACAAAAAATATATAGTGCTTCAAAGGTCTGACACCAGAACTGGCTTGATATTTGGTTTCATTGGACATCACAAAGACACAGCTATACAAATGGAAGTGCTATACTTACTAAATCATATCAAAATTTCAATTTATACCTTAATTATGCAAAGGTTTCTGTTGAAATTGAGCTAATAGATTTCCAATGTTCAATGATACAAAACAGGTTTTCAAGAAAATAAATTAAAAGATTGTGGTTTAATATTAGGAAATAGGTTCAAAACCCACTGAAGTTAGAAAATTCTGTTTCTAAGTCTTTAAAGTTTGCACATATGACAATCATCATAGTTTCTGTCAACAATAAAAAATACATAGTAATGACATTATTTTTTAAATCCTGTTTTCCTAGCTTGAGGCAGTTACTTTTTCACTCATTAAGACATCACTTTTATTCTAAGAAGAGGGTTTAATTTATTATTATTTTAAATATGTTATGAAAAGATCTAATGTATTTGGGACTTGTGTGTGAAAGAGTGAGAGGGGAGAGGGAGAAAGGAGTGAGGGAGGAGAGAAGAGGGAGGGAGAGAAAGGAAGGGAAGGAGATGTCTAATTCATGCTTTTTTTAGCTTGAATTATGCGTTTATATAATTCAAGATAGAGAGGTACAGAGACTACATTTATTTTTGATGTGATTATTTTAAAATACTAACATTGTAGTGGTTTGGGGGACTAGGTCAGAGCCAGATATTCTTCAGAATCATTATGTTAATAAGCACTGCCTTTCGATGAATTATTTATTTATTTTTTTTTATAAGTGAGCTAACTTCTTATGTCATTAAACAAATAATCAGTGAACTTCTGCGTTAGTATAAAAGGTATCTGGGAGTGCCACACAGGTTCTCCATGAAGGAAGGAGGAAGAAAAATTATTTATACTTTAGGATTTAACTTCTGTTATATCTTTCTTTGAGTGGTACACACACAAAAAAATTGCTTTTCAAGTATTTTATAACTAAAAAAGAAGCTAACAATATCTTAAACTACCAGAAGCACCTGCACTTTCACCAATCTATACATAGCTAACTTTGTACACTGCATGATTTATTCTAATATTTGTTTCTTGAATCTTTAGCTTTGCTTTCTAAGCCTGTTTCAATAGTGTTTCCTGACAAAAGAATGCATTTTAGTATGTTTTCTCTGTGTTCTCTCCGTAGTGGATTTCAGTCATTTTCACTGGAGTAAAAAGACTGAGTTTTTAAACAAAGATTATAGAACACTGGGAGAAACATCAAAAGAAGTTTTTAATAAAATTTTATTAGGCCTGATCTATGTATAACGACTGAACTGAATACCACATAATTCAAAATATCACTAAGTACAAATTATGATGCTTTCAGTTTCATCAGTTACTATCTCAAGGCACTTGCTATATACACTAAAGGCAAGGTTAATGATAAACATGCATTTTTTCTGCTTATGGCATCTTTGTTTCTACTTTGTAGTGGCAGATGAAGAGCTCATAACAGGAGAAGGACAATCTCAACTCTGCCATTTTCTTGTTTGGTCAGAAATGCATTTTAGTGTTATTTTCATTCAGTAGTTTCACTGCAGGTATGTCTTTTAAGCCATTTGTGCATTAGTGAAGATTAGTTGAATTAAAACCAGTTAATACAATCTGTAAATCATCTTAACCAAGCACACTTAAAACTGCAATATGACACAGCTAGGAAGAACAAATGAATGAAAACAACTCTATCAATTTTCCATATTGAAAAGACCTAAACTTCTCTTGGGATACCTCACATACCAGACATAAAATGTGACCATCTGCCATTCGGATCAAGAGACAGCAAAATGTACGTATTTGATTTTTCTTTTAAAATTAAAAAGTAAATAAATTGGGATTTTTAGAACTAAAAAATAAGAATAAACTTTTCACCCCCATCCCCCATTCTCTAATGCACACAACACTGGGGTGTATGTTTCCCACTCTGGAGACCACTGACTTACCACAGCGGTAACAATAAAGATGGAGAAAAATGAATGAAATTGAAATGCATTAAAGGAGTTAAAATCATTAGGACTTGGTGACAGTCTATGAGGTGTGATGAAGAGCAAAGTGCCAAACATAACTCCTATAAGGTTTTCTAGCTTCACTAAGATATGGAACAGCAGAAGAGAACCATGCTTGTTTTTCTCTTTGCTTTTTGGTTGGGAGAAAAATGACTTCTCCTCATGTTTAACTGTGCATCCAATTAAACACTAACATGTAATTCTTTTTGCTTTCTTTTGTATTACTTCATTTCCACAACCAAATGCTTGACACACTGGCAGAACACATTTCTTCTTTTGAATTCTCTTATAGTACTCAACACAATGCCCGGAAAACTTACTTTTAATGGTAGAGGGAGAGACAGAAGAGGAAAATGAGCAACTGAAGAGACAAAGTAAATCTAGATGAGCAGTGTATAGTGGGAGACAAGGAAGAAATAGGTTAAACAACATTCAATACTCATGTGAAGCGCAATGAAGATAAAAAATGAAAAACATTAATTGGAGTTGCCAAAATGGGCCCCTGGTGATCTTAATGGTTTTGGTGAGACACTGAGAGTGAAAGCAAGATCAGCTTGCACGGAGGATTAAATGGAGGAAAGTATATAGACAGCAAATATGAACCACTCTTTAATAAGATTAACTCTAAGGTGGAGGAGTAGCTGGAGAACAACATGGAACAGACTGGATTTTGTTGTTGTTGTTGTGTTGTTTTTAAATGGCACAGATAAAGAATGGTTAAGCAAATGATAGTGATTCACTAATTAACTAGCTCTCCAAGTATGCTCTTAAACTCAAATTCTCACCCATGACTGTGAACTGCTCTTTCAGATCTGTTAATGGGTAGGAAATCTTCTCTGTTGTGGTCCTCTTCTTCCCATGTGCTTCTGGCACTCCTGCACTTCCTGCTCTAACCCTGGTTGTTGTCATCTTCTCTAGGATGCCATCTCCAAATTCCCTGAGTATCAAAACTTTGTCCCTTCTCTGTCCACTCATTAGACTTAGTCCATACGGTTAGTGCACAAGGAGAATAAATACCTATTAAAGCTTCATATAAAGCTTTAAGCTATATTATACGTGAAGCTGTATTCACTGAAAATTCAGAGCATGAGACAAGCTATAAAAGAGCAAAACCCTGTAAAAGCAACCCAACCAAAGCAATAATCATTAAGCAGCTAACTGAGCTGTTTCATAAATATCAAAAATCTAAACACAGTTACCTGAGTATATATACCCAAATTCAGTCAATAAACATTTACTGAATAGCTATTATGTGCTAGGAACTATTCTACACATTGATGCCATCTAAATGGTTCAGTGCTGCGTGTACAGCACCTAGAACACTGCCAGGGATTGTTCAGAACATACAGTGAATATGAGTAAAGGCAGTCAAAAGCTTTAGTTTGCTTGAAACTATCACTGGAAAATCTACCAACCTATCTCTAACTACACCCATTCACTCTGCTCTCCCTCCTGTGAAAAAGAATGACCTAATTGTGCTCTATTCTAAGGCCAATCTTCTCTACTTGGGCATGAATGTCAATCCCTCTTGTGGAGATTTCCTAAGGTTACCTTCTCTGTTTCCCATATATCACTTGTTTTTCCTTTTTTACAAAATCATTTTCATCAGCAAATAAATACGATAAAATGTCCTCATCTTATAAAAAATACCCCCCTGATAATACCACCATACCCTTTTGGCACCACCACATTTCTCTGCTCCCTTTTACAGACAATGCCTCAAAAGAAAATCTCCATTTATATAATCATTGCCTCCAATACTTTTTGAGCCCACTGCAATCGTTCTTTTGCCCTCACCTTTATAACTAAAAGTGTCACCAATAAAGGATACATTGTCAGGGATGTGCTGATGGTCCAGTGGTTAAAAATCTGCCTTCCACTGCAGGGGACGCAGGTTCGATCCCAGGTTGGGGAACTAAGATCCCACATGCCGTGGAGCAACTAAGCCTGTGTGCCACAACTACTGAGTCCTTGCACTCTAGAGCCCATACACCACAACTAGAGAGAAGCCTGCATGACACAACAAAGAGCCCACAAACCACAATGAAAGATTCCACATGCCGCTACGAAGATCCCACGTGCCACAGCTTAGACCCAATGTAGCCAAATAAATAAATAAATATTTTTTTAAAAAAGAATACACTGTCAAGTACCATATATCACTTGTATATGGAATCTAAAATATGACAAAAATGAACTTACCTATGAACAGAAACAGACTCACAGACATAAAGAACAGCCTTGTGGTTGCCAAGGAGGAGGGGGTGGGAGAGGGATGGATTGGGAGTTTGGGATTAGCAGATGCAAACTATTATATACAGAATGGATAAACAACAAGGTCCTACTGTACAGCACAGGGAACTATATTCAGTATCCCATGATAAACCATAATGGAAAAGAATATGAAAAAGAATGTATATGTAAGTATAACTGAATCACTGCTATACAGCAGAAATTAACACAACATTGTAAATCAATTATACTTCAATAAAACTAAAAAAAAATTTTTTTAAAGCTGGAAAAAAAGAAAAAGCATTGCAATAAAAAATACATTCTGGGGAATTCCCTGGTCGTCCAAGTGGTTAGGACTCCACGCTCTCACTGCAGAGGGCTCAGGTTCAGTCCCTGGTATGGGAAATAAGATCCCACTAGCCCTATGGCGTGACCAAAAAGACTATAAATAAATAAAATTTTAAAAAAATACATTGTCAAGTTTAGTATCTGAAACATAGTAAGAACTTAGTATCTGTTTGATAAAACACATAAACATACCAGGTTTACAGAGATGAAAACTAAAATATCTGAGATTAAAAATACGTCAAATGGGATTAATAGCAAACTAGACAATGCAGAACAAAAGTTTACTGAACCTGAAGATACAGCCATAGAAAGAACTCAAATGAAACAACAAAAGATAAAAGATTGAGAAAAATGAAGAGCACATTACTACACTGTTGAACAACTTCAAGAGGCCCAATATACATGTAATTGGAGTCTCTAAAGAGGAAAAAAGGAAAGAAGTGAGTACAGAAACATATATTGAGGTAGTAATAGAAAAATTTTTCCAAATATGATGAAAACTATGAACCCAAAGTTCCAAGAAGCTAAAATCAAACAAACCCAAGCACAAGAAAGATGAAGAGAATCACACCAAGACACATCATAAATGAACAACTTAAAATCAGTTGCAACCAGAATACTCTTAAAAGCAGCCAGAAAAAAAAAAAAAAAAGACACATTATACACAGATGAAGAAAGAACAACAATAAATTACTTATCAGAAACAATGCAAGCCAGAAGACAATGGATCAACATCTTCAACCTAGAAATCTATATTTAGTGAAAGTATCTTAAAAACAAAAAAGAAAAGGTGAAATAAAAATTTATTTCAGACATACAAAAGCTAAAAGCATTTATCACCAGCAAATAAGCACTATAAAGAAAAGTTAAAGAAGTCCTCCAGGTAGGAGGAAAATGATACCAGAGAGGAATCTGGATTAACACAAAGGAAGAAAGAGCAAATGAAATGGTAACTATATGGGGAAATACAAAAGCCTTTTTTTCCTATTATTTAAATCTCTTTAAAAAATAACAGACTTTTAAAATGATTAACAATTTTGTGGGGTTTATAACTTACATGAAAGTAAATGTATGCAACAACAGATGTGGAGAAGTGAAAAACACAAGCATAATGTTGAGAAATTTTTACATGATAGAAAAGAATGGCTTAGTATTACTTGAGATAGATTTCAGTAAGTTAAAGATACATTCTACAAACCCTGAAGTAAACATTCAATAACACAAGAATTACAGCTAATAAGCCAAAAATGATATGTAATAATAAGAAATACTCAATCCAAAAAGAAGGCAAAAAAGACCAGATGGGGCAGGTAGATATCAAAAAGCAAGATGGCAGAGGTAAACCCACCCATATCAATAATCACATTAAATATAAATGGACTAAATACCCCCCAAAAAAGGAGAGTGTCAGACTGAATACAAAAAAGCTCTAGACAAAATTATGTTACCTATAAGAAATGCATTTTAAATGTAAGACCACAGGTTAAAAGTAAAGGATAGAAAAAGGTATACAACTTAACATTAATCAAAAGAAAGCTAAGTGGTTATATTAATATCAGGCAAAGTAAATTTTATAGCAAAGAATAATATCAGGATTAAAGGGAGGTCATTTCATAATGATAAGGGGCCAATTCATCTAGAGCTAATCACAATCCCAAATGTTTAAGCACCTAAAAGCAGAACTTGAAAAAGTAGGAATGAATAAGTAAGGACAAAGAGACAAATTCAAAGTAATAGCTGGAGATTAACTATAAATTAATAATTGGCAGAACAAGAATTAAAAAGAATAAAAACACAGAAAACTTGAATAACACCATAACTAACTTGATCTAATTGACATTTACAGGACACTCCACTTGACAACGGTACACTCTTTTCAAGGGTACATGAAATATTTACCAGAAGAGACAATATTCTGGGCCATAAAATAGTCTTAACAAATGTAAAAGGATTCAAGTCACACAAAGTATGTTCTCTGACCACAATGGAATTAAACCACAACTCAATAACAGAAGATATATGAAAAAAATCTCCAAATATTTGGAAACTAAATGACACTTCAGAATAACCCACAGAACAAAGAAGAAATCAAAGAAATCAGACGTTTCTGTTGACGGAATTCCCTGGCAGTCCAGTGGTTAGGACTCTGTGCTTCCACTGCAGGGGGCACAAGTTGGATCCCCGGCCAGGGAACTAAGATCCTGCCTGCCATGCATGATGTGGACAAAACACAACAAAACAAACACAACAACAACAACAAAAAGTTATGTTGAACTGAACAAAAATGAAAACATAACATATCAAAATCTCTGGGATGTAAACAAAACATTACTTAGAAGGTAGTTTATAGCATTAAAATCCTATATTAGAAAGTGAGAAAGATCTCTAATCAACAACCTTAGCTTCCAGTTTAAGAATTTTTTTAAAAGAAGAGCAAAATAAAGCAAAGCAAAGCAGAACAAAAAAGTAATAAAGATCAGTGTAGAAATCAATGCAACAAAATTGAAAAACAATGGAGAGAGGGAAAAAAAGCAGTTTTTTAAAAATAAGATCAATAAAACTTACAAACCTCTAGACAGATGAAAAAGAGAGAGAAGAAACATATTACCAATAACAGGAATAAGAGAAGTGGCATCACAACAGATTTTTAAAAGTATAATAAAAGAAAATTATCGAAAACTTTACATCAATAAATTTGACAACATTTGACAATGAGTGGATAAAATGGACAAATCCCTTGAAAGACACAACTGCCAAAGCAGATGCAAGGAGAAATAGATAACATGATTATAAATTCAATTTTTACAAACTGTCCTACAAAGGAAACTCAATACTCATAGGGCTTCACTGGTCAATTCTAGCAAACATTTAGGAAGAAATAATATCAATTCTACACAAACTATTCCAGAAAATGGAGAAGAGGGAATAATGTGCCAACTCATTCCATGAGGTCAGCATTACTCTGATACCAAAGCCAGACAAAGACAACAAGAAAAGAAAATTACAGACCAGTATCCCTCAGGAACATAGGTGCAAAAATTCTGAACAAAATTTTTTTTGAAAATCGAATTCAACACTACATAAAGCAGATAATACATAATGACTAAGTAGAGTTTTTACCAGGAAATGTAATGTTGATTTAAAAATTTAGAATTAACCAATGTAGTCACCATTTCACAGACAAAAAAAAGGAAAATCCTCTGACTATATCAATAAATTCACATAACACATTCAAAAAATCCAAAATTCATTCCTGATAAGAACCCTCAGGTAAATAAAAATAGAAGGGAACTTCCTCAACTTAATAAATGACAGCAGGCTTCCCTGGTGGTGCAGTGGTTAATGCAGGGGACACGGGTTCGATCCCTGGAATCTGCCTGCCAATGCAGGGGACACGGGTTCGATCCCTGGTCTGGGAAGATCCCACATGCTGCTGAGCAACTAAGCCCGTATGCCACAACTACTGACCCTGCGCTCTAGAGCCCGCGAGCCACAACTACTGAGCCTGCATACCACAACTACCAGAGCCCACGTGTGTAGAGCCCATGCTCCGCAACAAGAGAAGCCACTGCAATGAGAAGCCTGCACATTGCAATGAAGAGCAGCCCCCGCTCGCCGCAACCAGAGAAAGCCCATGCGCAGGAACGAAGACCCAATGCAGCCAAAAAACAAGAAGATCCAGTCACAAAAGACCACATGTTGCATGACTCTATTTATATGAAATGTCCAGAATAGGCAAATCTACAGAGATATAATGTAAGATTAGTGGTTGCCTAGAGGCTGGGGGGTGGGGAGTAGGGTTGGAGAAAACAGGAGGGTGACTGCTAAAGGGTACAAGGTTTCGTTCTGGGGTGATGAAAATGTTCTAAAATAATTGCGGTGATGGTTACACAACTCTAAATATACTAAAACCCAGTGAATTGTACATTTTAAATGGATGAACTGTATGGTATGTATATTACATCTCAATGAAATAGTCACCGAAAAAAAGGAAAAGTAGCTATTAGCCAGAATTACAAACTTATATTCAAAGTCTTCTGATAAACTCAAGCTTTAACTTACAATTAAGAAAGAAGTATGGCTATTAAATAATATAAGAGACAGAATATTAAAAAATAATTATTTAACCCAAAAGGATCTCAAGAAAGGGAACAAAGAAAGAAAAAGCTGATGGGACAAATAGAAAACAAGTAGCAAATGGAATATTTAAAGCCTACAACACTAATGATTACATTAAAGGGAAATCTTTTTTTTTTTTTTCCCCTGTACGTGGGCCTCTCACTGCTGTGGCCTCTCCCGCTGCAGAGCACAGGCTCCGGACACACAGGCTCAGCGGCCATGGCTCACGGGCCCAGCCACTCCACGGCATGTGGGATCCTCCCGGACCAGGGCACGAACCCGCGTCCCCTGCATTGGCAGGCGGACTCTCAACCACTGCACCACCAGGGAAGCCCCAAGGGAAATCTTTTGAATGTGCCAAGATTACACACTACATGGGCAGAGTAAATAAAAAATCAAGACCCAATTATATGCCACCTATAAAAAATTCACTTTAAATATAAAGGCCCAAAAAGATTAAAAATAAAAGAATAGAAAATGTTAAACCATGTTAACCATAAATTCTTAAAAAGCTGGAGTGGCTTTTATATGAATATCAGACAAAAGAGAGTTGATTGTCAAACTAAATAGCACAGCAAAAGGAACCATAAACAAAATGAAAAGACAACCTACAGAATGGGAGAAAATATTGCAAACAATGCGACCAGCAAGGGCTTAATTTCCAAAATATACAAATAACTCATATAACTCAACAACAAAAAAACAAACAACCCAATCAAAACATGGACAGAAGACCTAAATAGGCATTTCTCCAAAGAAGACATACAGATGGCCAACAGGCACATGAAAAGATGCTCAACATTGCTGATTATTAGAGAAATGCAAACCAAAACTACAATGAGGTACCACCACACCCTGGTCAGAATGGCCATCATTAAAAAGTCTACAAATGGGGACTTCCCTGGTGGCACAGTGGTTAAGAATCTGCCTGCCAATGCAGGGGACACGGGGTGAGCCCTGGTCTTGGGAAGATCCCACATGACGTGGAGCAACTAAGCCCATGTGCCACAACTACGGAGCCTGTGCTCTAGAGCCCGTGAGCCACATCTACTGAGCCCACATGCCACAACTACTGCAGCCCACGTGCCCAGAGCCTGTGCTCTGCAACAAAGAGAAGTCACTGCAATGAGAAGCCCGCACACCGCAACAGAGTAGCCCCCTCTCACTGCAACCAGAGAAAGCCCGCACACAGCAACAAAGACGCAACACAGCCAAAAAATAAATTAATTAATTAATTTTTAAAAAGTCTACAAATAACAAATGCTGGAGAGGGTGGGGAGAAAAGGGAACCCTCCTATACTGTTGGTGGGACTGTAAGTTGGTACAGCCACTATGAAAAACAGTGTGTAGGTTACTCAGAAAACTAAAAATAGAATTATCATATGATCAAAATAAACTTCAGAACAAGCATTAATACCAGACACATACAGGGAAATCTTATAATGAAAAAAAGAGATCAATTCATCAGAAAGACACAGAAATCCTAAATGTATATGTACCTAAGGACAAAGCTCCAAAATACATGAGCCCAAAAGGGACAAAACTGAAGGGAAACATACAAAACCACGAATACAGATGCAGATGTCATCACTCTCCTTTCAGTAACTGAGAGGACAAGTTGATAGAAAGTCAGTAAAAATATAGATGACTTAACCACTCTCAACCAACCATATCTAATTGACACATATAGGAACATATTGTGTCTGGTGCCCATGGAAGAGTCACCAAGAGAGATCATTTACTAGGCCTTAAAACATTTGAATAAATTTAAAAGGACTGAAATTCTACAGTATATATTCTCTGACAAGAATATAAATAAATTAGAAATCAGTAACAGAATAATATGTGGAAAATCCTCAAATACTTGAAAATAAAACTACCTATTTCTGGGCTTCCCTTGTGGCACAGTGGTTGAGAGTCCGCCTGCCGATGCAGGGGACACGGGTTCGAGCCCCGGTCCGGGAAGATCCCACATGCCGCGGAGCAGCTGGGCCCGTGAGCCACGGCCGCTGAGCCTGCGCGTCCAGAGCCTGTGCTCCGCAACGGGAGAGGCCACAACAGTGAGAGGCCCGCATACCAAAAACAAAAAACAAAAAAAACCCCTACATATTTCTAAATAAAACAAAGAAGAAGTCACATAGGGAATTAGGAAATATTCTGCACTGAATGATAATAAAAACACAATATATCACCATTTGTGAGGTACATTTAAAACAGGGCTTAGAGGGAAACTGATAGTTTTATATACTTAAAACAAGAAATGTTTACAATCTATGATCTAAGCTTCCAACTTGAGAAATCAGGAGAAAAGCAAATGAAACCCAAAATAAGTAGAAAGGGACTTCCCTGGTGGCGCAGTGGTTAAGAATCTGCCTGCCAATGCAGGGGACACAGGTTTGATCTCTGATCCGGGAAGATCCCACATGCCGCGGAGTAACTAAGCTCGTGCGCCACAACTACTGAGCCTGCGCTCTAGAGCCTGCGTGCCACAGCTACTGGAGCCCATACACGTAGAGCCTGTGCTCCGCAACAAGAGAAGCCACTGCAATGAGAAGCCCCACGCACTGCAACGAAGAGTAGCCCCTGCTCACTACAACTAGAGAAAGCCCACGTGCAGCAACAAAGACCCAACGCAGCTATAAATAAATAAATAAAAATTTTTAAAAAAGAATCTTCAAAATAAGTAGAAAGAAGAAGATAATCACAGTAAAAGCAAAAATCAAAGAAACAGAAAACTGAAAAAAACTAAAAGATGGTTCTTGGAAATGACCAACAAAACTGAAAAAGGTCTAGCTAGACAAATCAAGGAAAACAAAAAGAAAAACTACAAATCACCAATAGCAGGGAAAAAAGTACTTCACTATATATCTTACAGACATTAAATAGTAAGTATAGATTATAAATAACTGTGCCAATAAATTTGACTGAAACGAACAAAATTACCAAAACTGACATAAGAAGAAATCGAAAATCTGAATAGCTCTATATTTAATAAAGAAATTTAATTTGTAATTTAAAACCTTCCAATATAGAATACTAGGGGTACAGACAGCTTCACTGATTAATTATATTAAACATACAGGGAAGAATTAATACTAATATTTCACAAATTATTTCAGAAAGTAGAGATGAAGGGAACATTTCTTTGCTCCTTTTAAGAAGCCAGCACTATCCTGATATCAAACCAAAGACATTATTAGAAAAAAACAAAACAAAACTACAGTCATCACCCACCCAACTCTGGCATCACCACAACCACCACACACACACACACACACACACACACACACACGGCAAAGGCCAAAGTTTGAACTGATATTTCAAAGAGAAGAATGGCCAATAAGCTCATAAAGAGGTTCAACACCATTAGTCATAAGGGAAATACAAATTAAAATCAATATGAGATACCTCTACATGCCCACTAAAATGGCTAAAACTAAACAGAATGACAATAGAAAATGTAGGCAAGGATGTAGAACAAATGAAACTATCATACACTGCTGGGAAATGGGAGTGGGATAAGGTAGGAGTGTGATACAATCAATTTAACACACACTTAACACATGACCCAGCAATTCTACTTTTTTCCATATGACTCAGTATTTACCCATAAGAAAATATAAACACAGAAATGACTGTTAGTGAATGTTTATAAATACTTAATTCTTAATAGCCCAAATCTAGAAACAACCCAAATGTTCATCAACAGGTGAATGGATAAATAAATTTTGGTATTTTCATACAACAGAAATAAAAATGAACTATGAATAAAAAGGAAAAAATTACTGATATATTCAAGAACATGGAAGAATTCCAAAAGTATATACTGAGCAAAAGAACACAAATAAATATGCCAAAAAAGTATACACTGTATGGAGTACATTTATATGAAATTCTAGAAAAAGCAAAACTTACCTATAGCAACATAAAACAGGTCAGCCATTGTGTGCGACCAGTGGTGGGGGTGAGGGGGACTGGAAAGTAACTTGAGGGAACTTTGTGGGGTGACAGAAATGTTCTAATTCTTGATTAACGTGGTGGTTACACAGGTGCATATGTGTATCAAAACTGAGGCTGTACATTAAATATATGTGCATTTTTTATGTGTAAACAAAGTTGACTTAAGAAAGTAAATGAGTGGTATGGCACACATATAGGCAGATGTGAGTGATATACCTCACATCACTTACAAAAATAAACTGGGCTAAATATAAACAAAGAAAACAAAACTGCAATCACATTAAAGGAAAAATAAGAAGATATGTTTGTGATCCTGGAGAAGGAAAAGCTTTCTTTAACAAGACATTAAAAAGCAAAAGCTTTATAGAAGAAAAAGATAAATTTATTCATCAAAATTAAAGTCTTCTAGACCATAAAACTTAAAAGGGCTCTAACTGGGAGAAACATTTGCAGTATATGGAACAAATTATTTGAATCCAGAATTCAAACAACACAAAACAAAAAAAGAAATTCTGCTGAAACTTATTCAGTGAAAGATGTAGCCCAAAAGGCAGAGGAAATAGGCCAATTCATCCACATAGAAGTTAAATGGACTAAAGATGATGAAGCTCACTAGCAGTCTAGGAAATGGAATGCCATTTCCCACTCAAAAGACTGGTACTTAAAATAACAAATAGTGCTGTGCATGTAAGGAATAATAGAGAATACAAGTGGGAGTACTGACTAGTACAATCACTATGGAGGGGATTTGAGAGAATATATTAACTATATACCCTCAATATCCAACAACTATACTTCTTGCTCTTTACACAAAAGAAACTCATATGCACACAAGAAGGCATGAACAAAGTTATCCACTATGGCAATGTTTACAATTTAACTTGGCAACAAGTTAAATACCAATGGGAAATGGCTAAATAAAGTAAGATATACTTATAAAATGGATGCAGTTAAAAGAACTGAAATACCTCTATATGTAATATATTATCTATATATAATCTCTCTCTCTCTCTCTCTCTATATATATATATATATATATACACATAAAATAACATGAAAAAGTCTCTAAGACCTATTGCTGACTGATGAAAAATACAGTAGACTGTATCTGTACAGAAATTAAACAAATGAGAAAATGCAAGTATGTAACAATTACATTACATGTGTATGTAAATGTATATGAAAAGACTTATAAACGTATGTATGAAGTAGCTCTGGTGAGATGTAGGAGACAGAATATGGGGAAGACTATTATTAGGGGTCCTGCCCAAACTTTCACAAGGAGAATATATTTTTGCATTATTTGTATAAGTATAAATTAATGTAAAAAAACCAAATCTGCTGATTTTAGATGAGCTTGGAACTGTTGTCTGAGGAACCTTTACCATATGACGTAAGTATGGTTGTTGTGTCTTCTGGAAAGGAGTTCCTCATACAAACAGTTTGGGAAGTCCTTATCATCTGTGGCCTAGAATATCATAATAGTTTGCAACAAACATTGATAGCTTCTAAGTCTCTTTCCCATGTTGCCTTCAAAGATTTTCCAAGTATCTCTCAATCCAAGTTAATCTCGATTCTATGTTCTAGTTTTATTTTCTTCATAGTAATATCACTATCCAAACTTACCTATTTATTCACTTATTTATTATCTATCTCCCACTAGAATGGGAATGGCAAGATAATTCTGAATTCACATGATTTTAGTCAAGCCATTTAGAGTTTTCTTACAGTATATAGACACACTTCATTTACTTACCTTAGTTGGAAAAGGAAATTTGGAAGGTTCGGTTTTGCATGGTGTATGAATAGCCGTTAGAGGGGGAGGCCATGAATGCGTCATCTCCTGAAATGTAATTATTACAGTTTGTTTTCAAGCAGGTCAAGGATAAAAATTACACAGCTAAAAACCAGATTTGTATTATAAATGCTGGTTTCGTGATTGCTCCTCCAAAAGTATACATATTTAATCAATCAATATTAATTAAGCACAGTGTGTGCAAGGCACTATGTATGGGGTAGGTAATAGGAAGATAAACAGTTGACACTCTCTAGCTTCAAGGAGCTTAGAGTTAAGATGGTAAGACCTGTGAACAGTTATAGAAATCAGCCTGTAATCAAACACAAGGCTAGTAAAATGCTACTGAGGAAGAGCTTGCTGTGGGAGTGGGAGGAAGGGATTAACAGTAAGAAAAGCAGCCAGCATTTACTGCGTACCTTTAATGGGCCAGATACTGTTATTTTACATGTTTGTAACTCAACTGGTCATCATAATGACATTATGAAGTAGATACCGTTATTATCCTGACTCTATGTAGGACAAAACTGAAGCACAGAGATTAAGTTATTTACTCCAGGTCACACACTTAGTAAGTAATGGATGCAGAATTTGATCCTAGGTAGTCTGGCTACAGAGCCCATTCACTGAAAGGAAATTTTGGTCAGGTGGAGGAAATAAGAAGAGAGCTATCAAAAGCACACAAGGAGGAAGACAGACAAGAAAGGCCATAGGTCTGATTTTATTCGATGCCTTCTGTCTAATCATATGCCAAGTATGTCCAAGTAGAGGTTTGGATATAATCACAATGTATATGTTAGAGAAGCAGGAGAGAGAGAGGTATCAGAATAAGGAGGGAGTGTTTTATCTCTGGCATTTAGTTCAAAGTAAGCCATCAAGTAGTCTGAGAAAATACAATAAATTAAAGGTGATATAACTTTTAGGAATTTACCCTATAGCTATACCCACACAGTTATGTAAAGATACATATTCAAGGGGTTCACACTTTTAAAAAATGAAAACAACCTAAATATCCAACAACAAAGGATTAGATTACCAGACATTCATACAATGGAACACCAAGCAGACAGAAAAATGAGAAAGCTACCTACTGAAATAAAATGATATCCACAGTTACTGTTAAGTGGCAAATACAAATCATAGTGTATATCCTCGTAAATGCTTATCGATGAAAAAATCTCTGGAAGACAGTTAACAGTGGCTACCTCTGGACAACAGAATGACTGAAGGAGGAAGAGACAAGGGCACTTGATGCAGCTTCTACCACTTGAATCTTCTGAAACAGCCACCTGCACTAAACTTGCTCTTTATCCTCTTACAAGGCTTTATTTTTTAATAGCATTTCACTTTCTGAAGTAATTGTATATAATTGATTATTTCCTACATCCTGCTCGAGAATGTCAGCTCAAAGGATGCAACACTATCACTATTATCACCACTATGTGCCTAGTGCTTGACACACAGTAGGTACTCAATTAGTAAGCTTTGAATTAATACATCATTTTTTACAATAAACATATATTACTTTTAGATTAGAAAAACTTTTTTTCCTTTAAGTTTGTGATGGGGTTCCCAGAAACAATATGACTACAAATATCAAGAAAACATGAAGGGGGACTTCCCTCGTGGCACAGTGGTTAAGAATCCACCTGCCAATGCAGGGGACACGGGTTTGATCCCTGGTCTGGGAAGATCCTACATGCCGCGGAGCAACCAAGCTCGTGCGCCACAACTACTGAGCCTGCGTTCTAGAGCCCATGCACTCTAGGGCCTGTGTGCTGCAACTACTGAAGCCTGAGCACCTAGAGCCTGTGCTCTGCAACAAGAGAAGCCACCACAATGAGAAGCCCGCACACCACAATCAAGAGTAGCCCCTGCTCGCCACAACTAGAGAAAGCCTGCATACGGCAACAAAGACCCAACACAGCCAAAAAAAAAAGAAGAAGAAGAAAAAAGAAAACACGAAGGGAATGTAGACCTGAACTTCCTTGCACGCTGTACGTAGGGAAGGGAAAAGAAACAGAAACTCATATGCCCCAGGTTTTCAATGTTGGCATTTTACACCTCAAATACCAAAATACTCTCAATAGAAAATCTATTTAACTCCCTACCATCAAATGACTGAGCACCTATTACACCCAAGGCCACGTGCCAAGTCCTGCATATACATAAAATGTAGAATAAATGGTCAGTAACATCAAAGATATAATTAAATATAAGAAAATCTAAGATTTCTTCCAGGTATTAAAGTGCCATGCATTTTTGAGGATTTAGGAGTAAAGATATATGCTCCCTTAAACTTTTTATGTACATGGCAACTGAAAAATGAATGCAATACGAGTTATCACTGTAGTCTGATGGCCTGATACAGGGGGAATAAGTATTTCAGTGGGATTCTAAGAAAAAACAGAATCTATGTATAACTGAAGAGGAAGGAGAAACACATTCCATGAAAGTTTACTTTACAAAGATGAAAGAGCAAGAAAGTGTATGGCTTAGGGAAACCAGTTTGGCAAAGTGGTCAATCAATAGTGCGAGAGGGTGAAACTGGCCTGTGGACAGCCTAACATTTAAAATGTTAAATTTGCACACTATTCTTTCTAGGGGCCTTAGAGAGCCACTGAAAACTTCTAAGAAGGATATCATTTTATGAAGACAAAGGATTAAAGCAAAGAATGTGGCAGCAATACAGAAGACAGATGAGCAGGGAGACTCTGAAGACAGAAAGGCAGAGTGAGGACTGTATATTACAATTACTGAAGCTCAAAGTGGCAGAAATGGAAATGAAGGAATGAACATTTTCAAGGAATTTTCAAAGTCTACATGAAGTTTTTGTGATTAAATAGAACATGAGAGAAAGAAGTGGAAAATAACTAGGATTCTACACTTATAAGCAAGGGAGAATGGAGATACTACTAACAGAAGTTAACTCTGATAAATATGGCTTTAGACATGTTGAGTCTGAAGAAGCAGGGAGAAATCCAAATGGAGACCCAGCTAAGAAGCAATTAAGAGACACAAACCAAAACCCAAAGGAGGCCAAAGCAGGAAAGACTGAATAGCTGTCTAACAGATAAATCCCAAAGGATGGAGGAAAATCACATCAAAGAGGAGAAAGAAAAGAGGAGAGGCTAGACAATGCACCATATTTAAGAGATAAGAGAAGACACAAGTGTTCCCAAAGGGCAGAGAATGTGAGACAAGAAAGGTGTGCGGAAAATAAGAACAGTGAAGCACAACAGTCAAGGAAGAAAGAATGATGTTTTCTGAAGAAAAAAATAAAAATTCTTCAAAACAGCAGAAAGAACTCAAATGAAGCCTCTGATGACATGGAAGATAATGACCTTGGAGAAACAAGTTCAGCAGAATGGTAGAAGTAAAAGAGATTTTAGCAAGCTAAAGGAAGGAAGGAGAAAATAAAGTGGAAGCAGCCAATGCAAGTAGTCTTTCAAAAGTATCCATAGTGAAATACAAGTACAGACACAAAAATTCAAGAGTGTACACAAAAAATACAATTAATATGTAACTAATGCTTTTTGTCTATTGAGCCAAAAGCAGTCACTGTCACTCAGTTCACTGGACTTTCTCTTCTTCCAAAGGACAACGTTTTCTTTTCCCAACAGAAGAATGTACTCTTTGGTCATGTGTCAAGTTTAAACATATTCCATTAAACACTCAAAATGTGTAGTATTCAGAGAAGATCTTTCATCGTAGGATTTGACCAGTATATACAGATGAACTACAAAGCAAGCTATTTTCAACACAATGGTTTGACTGATAACTACTGAGATTTTTAGTACTTCAAATTATTAACCGATAAACCTGAGAAGTTTATATTTGGTTTCTTCCTCTTTTCAAAGCAAGCTGTTAAGACTAGAGTTTGTTTTTACTTACAAAACAAAAAAACAAACCAAAAAACCCCAGCTTTTTGAGGGCAAATAGTAAACAAACCAAGTGATTTAGAACTTAAGTATGAATATAAGTAGAACAGAGTCAATTATTTTTGATGGCCATAATCAGGTTATACATGTAAGCAATCTGCTGCAGTTTCAGATACTTTGTGAAATACAAAGGGAAGGAGGGTAAGAGGGTAGCAAAGCATCATAATTAAAGAGACTAAAACTATTTTTAAAAAAACTTACTTTAAGAATTTCATCCACACAGCTCACATCACCAGAAGCAGATGCCTAAAGAAAGAGGAAAAGAAACACACATTAGATATGGAGTCATTTCTTATTAGATTTTCATTATTTGTTGCACAGCTTTAAAATTATTAGAAATGAGATTTAAATTAAAGGCATATTTAGTATCTCACTACTCTAAGTCAGAACACTAATTAGAATCTTTGGACTAATTTCCTTAAATACAAATTTTCAAGCACTAAAAAAATTTTAATCACCAAGCTGTACATGACTGGAAGAACTTTATATTTTAAAAAAGTTTTTTAATTAATTAATTTATCTTTGGCTGCGTTGGGTCTTCGTTGCTGCGCGCAGGCTTTCTCTAGTTGCGGCGAGTGGGGGCTGCTCTTCGTTGAGGTGCGCAGGCTTCTCATTGTCGTGGCTTCTCTTGTTGCAGAGCACGGGCTTGAGGCACGCAGGCTTCAGTAGTTGGGGCAGGCGGGCTCAGTAGTTGTGGCGCACGGGCTTAGCTGCTCCGCGTCATGTGGGATCTTCCCAAGACCAGGGCTCTTGGGAAGGAAAGTCCCAAGATAAGATTCCTTAAAAAAAAATTTAAGGACTTTCCTGGTGGCGCAGTGGTTAAGAGTCTGCCTGCCAATGCAGGGGACATGGGTTCGAGCCCTGGTCCGGGAAGACCCCACATACCACGGAGCAACTAAGCCCCTGCGCCACAACTATTGAGCCTGCGCTCTAGAGCCCATGTGCCACAACTACTGAGGCTACACGCCTAGAGCCCACGCTCCAAAACAAGAGAAGCCACCACGATGAGAAGCCCATGAACTGCAATGAAGAGTAGCCCTCACAGCAACAAAGACCCAACGCAGCCAAAAAAGGTATCTTATCTCTCTTACACTTGGATTAGAAATAATTTTTAAACTGTACTTTTTTCAGGTGAACAATTTGTCAAAAATTTAAAAGCTGGTTTATATACAACATATACCATGGTACTGAGATCATCATTTCACATAAATAACAAACAGAATAAAACCAATATTATTGAAAGATTAGTTGTCTGGAACATGCTGGACATTTTACATAGTATTTCTTAAATCTCGAAAGTTAATTTTATTCTGAAGTACAAACAGGAACTGGAGAGCTACAGTGAAGTCTTAACTCTAAGGATCATGTTATATTGTTTGAAGAAAGAACAAGTTACCACTTTACTGTTCTCTTGAGAGGAGTAATTAGATGACAAATGCTACAAACAATGAGTTTCCCAAGGCCACAAAAAAGATTTTAAAATGTCCTTAAGACAGCATTTTACCTATTCCTGATCCCTTCCCCCACCGTTTTAAGCTATGATTTTCAGCTACTGATATTACTTAAAATATTTTTTATTGCAAAAACTAGACTAAAAGATAAAAAGTCAGCTGTTTCACAACGAATGCTCACTCCTTTGGTTATTCTGAATAGCATGTTTTGGTACATAGTTATAACTACTGTAAATTTCAAACCACCACTATGCCTGGAGCAGCTGCCTCAAACCTTTAAGTGTAACCAGAGAAAAGGATCATGGCCTCCAAAACATAAAACATTACTATCTTCATGTACCCAAAAAAGTTCCAACATTCACTGCAACGAACCATGCCCACATCTCATTGATGAGTATCACAATGAGAAGAGAAGTAATTTTTTTTAAAACAAAAGAACACAAGATGTATTATTCCATAAAATCAAAACGAGGAAATCTAAGGTATTGACAGACCATGTTTTAATTCTGTAACTGACTTGTCATTTTAATATTTGAGAACAATGAATGACATTTTCTCTACTGCTCAAGAGGGGTAGCTAAGAGCTCTACAGATTCACTTGGGAGTCAATCACAAGTCTTTCCTTAAACTTTTACATTCCTTACTATTAAGACAAAGAGACAGTTCAAGTTCAAACATAATTTCAGGGTGAATTGCTTCATATAGTTACAATGTTAAAAAGCTCTAAATGTGTGACTTACATCCAATGGTTGGGAAGGTATTTTCAGCTTGGTGAGATGAGCTTTGCTGCTGGGCTTTAGTTCAGTCATACTGTTGCCATGAGATTGGCTGCTGTAGTGTTCAGAGGACAGTTTTGGTTCCATGGATTCCTGTCCATCCATAGGCCGCACATAGGCAGTGGGTTTCTGTAACATTGAACTGGACTTTGACATCAATGAAGGCGGGAAAGACTGATTTGAGTGCTGCCCACTTGAAAAAGGTACTCGGGAAGGAGAATCCCAGTTTGCATCAGGGTCCCGAGGTGATTTGGAACGTTGATGTTCCTTGCTATGGTGATCATTCCCATGAGACCTGGAATGACTGGAGCTTAATGAAGAAACAGCCTGGGGTTTTCCAGGGCTGGAAGAGCGTGATTTGGAGTGTTCTGATCCATGCTGGCCTTTTTTCCGGCTACTGCTCCCACCACTGCTGTATGAGTCACGGTCATGCCTCTGGCCACTGCTATTAGCGCCACTGCTGGCACCTGCACTGGCCCGCTGGCTACTGTGTCCACTCTGTAAGCCTGAGGACCGTTTCTGAGACTGAGAAGTGCTGGGTGCAGGTCCTACTGGAGTCCATTTGCTACTCTGATGAGAGGTCCCATGTCTCTGTTCAAAGAAATTTGGGTTAGATTTTTCATCTGCTGTCGGTGGTACTGTAGGCTTGGGAATTGCAACAAGCTTTGGTATAGATCTGTCTCCTATGAAATCCTTCATTTCATCGTAATTTCCAAGCATACTCTGAATACGACTTGACAGCTTATCTTCTTTGCTAGTCTACAAAAAAAATTGTAAAATAAAATTATAAAATTAGCAAAACTAGAAATAAAAGATGCTTCTAAACTAACTTCACAAACTTCAAATGGAATGGAACTTTTCAAAAGGAAGTCTCATCTCATATCTTAAGGTTAAAAATCTCAAAACAAACTCCAAATATATACATTTTTTATGATAAAAAAATGAACTGAAAGTGAAAAACCTTCATGTTAAAACACAAATATCCTAGAGGACACTGAGAAATATACACAATAGACTACAGGAGATTTTTTTAAAATCCAAATTCACCAATAAATATATTGGAACAGTAGTAAAATCTTTTGAAAAGCAGGAAAATTATGCCTTTATGTAATTAAGTTCCAAGTCACAGATTAGCCAATATGCACATTTTGGCAGTCTAGGAAAACATCATATTCCTTATAATTCAATGTTATAGTTAGAGGCAGAAATAAAAACTTAGTTAAACAAGTTATACGCAAATGACTTTTTAGAATTCCTTCTGTTACTGTAACTCAAGAAGTTAATAAAAATCAACAACAAATTAAGCATGGAAAATCCAGTAATAAAGTTTTAAATCTTGACTATTAATTCTGACCATCAAATGCTCCAACTTTTGAAGTCAATAATACATACTTTAAGTTTCAAGAATTATTCTTGAATAGTAAGGTCTAAGATGTCTACAAGCTTTAGGACTCTTTTGTATTCAAATACATGAAAGAAAAAAAGTTGACTGATTACATTAAAAGGGAAATCAAGACTTTGAAACAAACAGAAAAGCCTGAACCACCACTATTTATTTTGAGGTTGGCAGGAATCAGTAATGACTTTAGATTATTTGAAAATCAGTCTGAGAGGTAAATCTACAGCAATTTATTGACAACATCAAGATCAGACATCAAATCCAATTCATTACAATGTAACTACAAAATAAATTGTAGTATGATTCAAAGAATCTGGACCAAACTCCTGTTTTTTTTCAAAATGTCTTTTATCCCAAAGTTTTGTGTTACACTCATAAATGATGTCAGTATAACTGGCCTTCACTGGACAATCCTTATAAGCTCTGAATAAATGGCTTTTATAGAGCTCCCAAATGGTTTCTACAAACACCAAATGTTGTAAGGGTAAACACAGGATATGTCGTTACATTCATATTTCATCAGAAAAAAGTCTAACACACTCTCAATCTCATACTATAAAGCCAACAATGGTCACTAGTGCTGCAATACATAGTATTACAACTATTATACAGAGTACAAGCCTTTAAATTATAATAATACTTCCAATGAAATCCAAAGCCAAATCAAACATTAGAGAGACATTTGTGGCCACTACAGCTACAACAGTCATCAGATTCAGCGTTTTATGTAATCCCAAATCAAGTAACATGATAGTTAAAAAAAAAAAAAAAAAAAAAAAAAGCAATTAGTTCAATTTATTGAACACGTTTGATAACATGCTTTAATCTAAATTTGATATTGTTAATTAAGCATTAAACATATAGAAAATCAGAATTTAGTATATAATAACAAAAAAAGAATCAGATTGATGCTGAAGACACATTTATTCAAACTTACTAATAATCACTGAAACTTAGTAAACTAAGTAAGCAAATGGCAAGAAATAGGGAGAAACAAAAGAATCTATGAAATATTTGTCTTTGATGCTATACCGAAACAGCCAAGGAAACAGCAGACAATGCATAGTGATTCACAAACTTTTAATTTAATTCAAGGCTCAGAAAGGTGAAATGCCTGCTCAGGGTTAGTGGTAGAGCCAGTAATACAGATATGAATGTTTGAGCTACTCCAGACCATATTTCAAGAGTATAGGGTAGCAATGGGGGTAGGCGTGGGGGGTTGTGAGGATGACATTAGGGTACTAGTGATGCTGTAGTTCTTGATTTGGGTACTAATTATGTGAGGATGCTCATGTGGTGAAAATTCTTTCATTTGTAACACTTACTTTGTGTACTTTTCTATAGTATGTTATACTGCAATGAAAAGTTTACATCAAAAAAGTATATTCTATTATGAGAAAAGGAAAAACTGTTAAAAGGTGTAACATAATAACTCTTTCTAATATAAAAACTCAAGTTTAAAAATTTTAAAAGCAAAAAATGCTATGTTACAGGGGAAAGAACATTCAACAGACAACTTACAACTTTGTATGGCTCAGCAAAGAGAGGAGAGCTAGGTGGGAAGGCGTCGTCCCCCTGCTGAATTTCTTGATTCCGCCTTTCCCGTTCTTTCATACGCAGCACATTCCGGTCTTCACGGTTCATGTTGCTATGAAGAGAAACACAACCTTTACATCACAAGAAGAAAAGGAAAAATTAAATGTTCTGTACTCATTTTGTCACTTTAACGCTTCAATCGGAGATTCCCTTTCAACTTTCAAGTAATAACAGGCATTAGTACTGAAGTTGGGTTTTGGCAACAGTTTTATCAACTAAACCAACAGTGTCTTCCACAACTATCCAGACAGGAAACATTAGCCCAGAATATTAGGATCCACCCCACTGAAATACTTAACCTTATGAATTTTTAAATGTTCTGCTAGCTAAAAGTCAACTAAAACTTCTATATTCAGAGGGAAAGTAGTACTTAAACCCATAATTCTTAATATTTCCTATAAGCCTTCTGTGGTTTCCTCTTCAGAAATCTAGCTATTCTTTGCCATTAGAGGCATACAACCCATTCCCACCTACCACCCTCTCCCCCCAGGGTCCAGTGCTTTTCTCTACTTTGCATCTACCTTATCTTGATTTCTTTTTGTCCCAAACACAGCTTCCTTGGTGTCCATCCTTATGGCAGTTTGACCTCAGCTTTGCTGTTGCTCTAGATTCCCTAAAAAACGACATTTCTGCTCTAAATACATTAATATTTCAATTAGCACCTCAATAAATGGCAAAACTGAGGCTTTCAGCAATAGAATCTAAAATTAACTTGGGTTAGTAACAGTAGTCGAAATCGTATGGAAAAAGAAAAAGTCTTTTGGGAGAAAGGGTAAATGAGGGTGTCATTCCTATAATCATGACAGTATGTTGTCATACTGTTGTCACTAAGAACAAACCAAGGAAAATAGCTTATTTATAGCAGCGGGAATTTTGGTTAAATAGATAATGAAAAATGTTGTCAACACACTCTTCCCAGGAGATAGATTTAATCATCTGTGCTGGTTATGTTTTGTTTTGTTTTGAAAGTCCTGTTGGAGGCCAAAGAGAAAAAACAGGTTATACTGTGGAGTATTTCCAGCCTTATGATTCATAAATCAAATCAAATCAGAAAATTAAAGTCAATCAAGACTGGGGGAAACTATAATCATAAAATGAGAACGGACAGCAAAACCAATATATTCTTGAGGACTTTTATAAGTACAAATAAACATTCAAAGATAAAACATCCTGATTTGCACAGTTTAATATCATGCAAATAAAGCAATTTAGTGTTTAAAAAAATGTTCTAAGTGTCCAAATGTGTATTCAAGTTCTTTCTTATATGCACAATTTTCTAATAAATTTATAAAAGAATATAAACTATTTTGAGGTTATGGAAATAGTGTGTGCTTGCTTTGGTCTCCCATCAGAACCACAAAAAGTATTTGATTCTTTCTTTAATAAATACCATAAAACATCTACACTTTGGTACTCAAAAATAAAAACAAAGAACATTTATTATCCTCCAGCACACTTGAACCAACTAATAACTATATATCACCAACAGTCAGGTTTCAAATAGACCTCTAGGGCTATGGTGCTGCAACATACAAACTTATCTGTATCTGTTAGGTCTATGTTAACGACTGATTTCCTTATGTTTCCCTAAATTTAATTCTTGAAAGATCAGAAAACAACAGAAATGCCTTATTTAAACTATGATTTAATTTTATGTATTCTACAGCACTAAAATAATCATGCAAGAAACACGTGAACATTTACTTCAAAAACGGATGATTCCCACAACAAAATTCCTCCTATAATTCAATAATAAAAAACCTTTTCTTAAACAATAAGTCATCATACTGAATACTTCCTCTTTTAAACAAGGCTGCCAAGAAGCTCATAATGAAATTAAATGATTATAAGAACTAATATTAAGTTCTATAAGCTTATAGAACTATAAGCTTATAGAACAATAACTTACATAGAGCTATATAAGCTTATAAGAACTAATATTCTAGTTGTAGCTCTTATTCTCTAATTTTTTTCTGATTTGACTTATTTTCACATCTAATATGTCAGTTCTATTTTTTTCTCCTGTGTCTTTCAACATCAGTATCTCTGCCTAAAATAAAGTTTTCCCCAAAGCAGTAATTCCAGTAATTCCACTTGAGCTGCCCTAAAATTTTTATGAAATTTAAGTATGACTCAATTTAAAATATATCTGTTTGTAGAGGCAAAACGATATTCCTCAGGACATCTGCAACTGTACTGAAACAGGATTCAGTAAAAAATAACAAATTGGTGTATCACAACAATATGTGACTACTAGATAAAAAAATTTTTAAAGAAAATTAGCAGGTAGAAAGGAGATTCTCCATCTAAGATTTTTAATTACTTAAGGTACATTGTTTAAGTACCCATCCGGTACTTATTTTAAGTTGATATATTAATGACAAATTTTTTCTTCCAGTTTTACTGAGGTATAATTAATATACAGCACTGTACAAGTTTAAGGTGTACAGTATAATGATTTGATATATATCATGAAGTGATCATAACAGTAAGTTTAGTGAACATCCATCATCTCATATAGATACAGAATTAAAGAAATAGAAAAAAATTATTTTTCTTGTGATAACTAATGATTTACTCTCAACTTTCATATAAAACATACAGCACTGTTAATTTTATTAATCATGTTGTACAGTACCTCCCTAGTACTTATTTATAACTGGAAGTGTGTACCTTTTGACTGCCTTCATCCGATTACCCGGACCCTGACCCCAACCCCCCCATCTCTGGTAACCACAAGTCAGATCTCTTTTTCTGAGTTTGTTTTTGAAGTATAATTGACCTCCAACACTATGTTAGTTCCTGTTACACAACATAGTGATTTGATATTTCTATAACATTTGAAACTGATCACCACAATGAATCTAGCTAAGATATGTCACCATACAAAGATATTACATAGTTATGACCATATTCTCCACACTGTATATTTCAAACCCTTGACTCATTTACTTTGCAGCTGGAGTTTGTACCTCTTAATCTCCCTCACCTGTTTCCTTCCTTCCCCCCAATCCCTTCCCTCTGGCAACCACCTGTTTGCTCTCTGTATCTAAAACTCTGTTTCTGCTTTGTTTGTTTTTTAAGATTCCACATATAAGTGAAATCATACAGTGTTTGTCTTTCTCTAATTTATTTCACTTAGCATAATACCTTCTAGGTCCATCCATATTGTTGCAAATTTCATTCTTTGTTATGGCTGAGTAATTTTCCATTATAAATATTTATAGATCACATCTTCTTTATCCATTCATCTACTAATGGGAACTTCAGTTGCTTCCATATCTTGGCTATTGTAAATAATGCTGCAATGAACATAAGGGTGCACATATCTCAAGTGTTTTTGTTTTCTTCAGGTAAATACCCAGGAGTGGAATTGCTGGATCATATGGCAGTTCTATTTTCAATTTTTTGAGGAATCTCCATATTGTTTTCCTTAGTGGCTGCACCAATTTACATTGCCACCAACAGTGCACAAGGGTTCTCTTTCCTCTACATCCTCCCCAACACTTTTTGTTTTCTTTTGATAATGGCTATTGTGTGTGAGGTGACATCTCATTGTGGTTTTTTTTTTTTTTTTCTTTTTTTTTCGCGATACGTGGGCCTCTCACTGTTGTGGCCTCTCCCGTTGCGGAGCACAGGCTCTGGATGTGCAGGCTCAGTGGCCATGGCTCACGGGCCTAGCCGCTCTGCGGCATGTGGGATCTTCCCAGACCAGGGCACGAACCCGCGTCCCCTGCATCAGCAGGCGGACTCTCAACCACTGCGCCACCAGGGAAGCCCCCTCATTGTGGTTTTGATGTGCATTTCCCTGATGATTAACCATGCTGAGTATCTCTCCTGTGCCTCTTGGCCATCTATAATGTTTTCCTTGGAAAAATGTCTACAGATCCTCTGGCCACTTTTCAATTGGGCTGTTTGTGTTTTTTATGTTGAGCTGTATGAGTTCTTTTACATTTTGGATATTAACCACTTATCTGACAGAGCATTTGGAAATATCTTCTCCCACTCAGTAGGCGGCCTTTTCATTTTGTTGATCATTTCCTTCACTGTGCAAAAGCTTTCTAGTTTGACACAATCCCATTTGTTTATTTTTGCTTTTGTTTCCCTTGCCTGAGGGAATATATCAAAAAATATTACTGAGACCAATGTCAAAGAGCATACTATGTTTTCTTCTAGGAGGTTTATGGTTTCAGGTCTTACATTTAAGTCTTTAATTCATTTTGAATTTATTTTTGTAGATGGTGTTAGAGAGTAGTCCAGTTTGACTCTTTTGCATATAGCTGTCCAGTTTTCCCAACACCATTTACTGAAGAGGCTGTATTTCCGTCATTGTATATTCTTGTCTCCTTTGTCATAGTTTAATTGCTCATGTACGCATGAGTTCATTTCTGAGCTCTCTGTTCTGTTCCACTGATCTATGTGTCTGTTTTTGTGCCAGTACCATACTGTTTTGATAGCTGTAGATTTGTGATATGGTTTGAAATCGGGGGACATGATACGTATAGCTTTGTTCTTCTTTCTCAAGACTGTTTTGGCCATTCAAGGTCTTTTCTATTTCCATACAAATTTTAAAATTATTTGTTCTAGTTCTGTGAAAAGTGCCACTTGTATTTTGATAGAGATTGCACTGAATCTGTACATTGCCTTGGGTGGTATGGTCATTTGAATAACATTAATTCTTTTAATTCATGAACATGTTATCTCTTTCCATCTATTTGTATCATCTTCAATTTCTTTCATCAGTGTCTTATAGTTTTCCAAATACAGATCCTTTACTTCCTTAGTTAGGTTTACTCCTAGGTATTTTATTCTTTTTGATGCAATTGTAAATAGGATTATTTTCATAGTTCATTGTTAGTGTATAGAAATGCAACAGATTTCTGTATAATAATTTTTTATCCTGCACCTTTACCAAATTCACTGATGAGCTCTAGTAGTTTTTCGGTGATGTCTTTAGAATTTTCTATTTATAGTATCATGTCACCTGCAAACAGTG
Organism: Neophocaena asiaeorientalis asiaeorientalis; assembly: GCF_003031525.2. Lineage (NCBI taxonomy): Eukaryota > Metazoa > Chordata > Mammalia > Artiodactyla > Phocoenidae > Neophocaena > Neophocaena asiaeorientalis. The sequence continues at coordinate 158,411 of NW_020173499.1, read as the reverse complement.
ACAGTTTTTACTTCTTCTTTTCCAATTTGGATTCATTTCTTTTTCTTACCTGTTTGCTGTGGCTAGAACTTCCAATACTATGGTGAATAAAAATGGCAAAAGTAGACATCCTTATCTTGTTCCTGATCTTAGAGGAAATGCTTTCAGCTTTTCACCATTATGTTGTTAGCTGCAGGCTTATCATATACAGCCTTTATTATGTTGAGGTATGTTCCCTCTAAACCCACTTTGCGGAGAGCTTTTTATCATAAATGGACACTGAATTCTGTCTGAGGCTTTTTCTGCATCTATTGAAATGATCATGTAATTTTTATTCTTCAATTTGTTAATGTGTATAACACTGATTTTCAGATGTGGAACCACCCCCTTGAACCTCTGACATAAATCCCACTTGATCATGGTGTATTATTCTTTTAATGTATTATTGAATTCAGTTTGCTAACATTCTGTTGAAGATTTTTGTATCTACATTCATCAGTGATACTGGTCTGTAATTTTCTTTTTTTGTGTTGTCTGTGTCTGTATCACGGTAATGCTGGCCTCAAAGAATGAGTTTGGAAATACTCCTTCCTTTGCAATCTTTTTGAACAGTTTGAGAATGATAGGTGTTAACTCTTCTCTAAATGTTTGGTAGGATCCTCCTGTGAAGCCATCTGGTCCTATACTTTTGTTTGTTGGGACTTTTTAATTTTTTTTTTTTTTTTGCGGTACGCGGGCCTTGCACTGTTGTGGTCTCTCCCGTTGAGGAGCCCAGGTTCCGGACGCACAGGCTCAGCGGCCATGGCTCACAGGCCCAGCCGCTCCATGGCATGTGGGATCCTCCCGGACCGGGGCACGAACCTGTGTCCCCTGCATCGGCAGTCGGACTCTCAACCACTGCACCACCAGGGAAGCCCAGGACTTTTAAAATTATTGATACAACTTCATTACTGGTAATTCGTCTGTTCATATTTTCTATTTCTTCCCAATTCAGTAAAATTCAAAAGTTTTAAATGAAATCCTAGGGACAAAAAGAAATGCAAAGAAATATCTGCAACTTTAGTTGGTTGGTTGCTGGTAAAGATAATGGTGTAGCAATTTTATTGCTACAAGACTGAACAAATAAGTAAATGTAAACATCCTGAAACTTTTAGGGAACCAGGGACCTTACTATGAGGAAACAGATACAAATATAGAGTGGAATAAGGAGAAAAAGAACCTTTGGGGATTAGGAAGTAGTACTATGAACTCATGCTTATATTAAAAATAAAATAAATTATATCTAAGTATATATACACACATATACATATATACACACACACACACATGGTATCTCTAGCTCCATCCACTGAAGAGTCTAGAAGCAGTGACAATATGGTAGCAAGAAGCACCCTCAGCAACCAAATTTTGTTTTCTAATATCATTCCCTGCTAAAATGAAATAGGACTTCTTGGGGAAATAGTGAATTCCAGAGTTACAGCAAGGAAGGTAAAAAGTGAACCTAAAGTATCTTGTTGTAACAGTAAGAAAATGCTCAAAAACAGATGGAGACATATCAAAAGGACACAAGATCCAGCTTGAAGGGGCTCTCACTGGTCAAATTTTAAAACATGAGCATCATAATAAACAAGCAACAGAATATAACAAATTGAATAAAAAAAGAATCCCTGAGAACTATACCCAATATCTTGTAAAAATCTATAATGGAATATAATCCTCAAAGAAGCCAGAATCACTATGCTGTACACCTGAAACTAACACAATATTGTAAATCAACTATACTTAAAAACAAAAGAAAAATCCCTGAGTCCGCAGAATAATAGCAAAGAATAAAATTAAAAGACAAATAAGTCAGGGAGCAAATGTACTTCTTCATAGAAGAATGCCAACTAATAAATGTAGGAGAAATGAAAGAATTAAAAAATCGCTTTTCTGCAGCCACTAAAGTAATAATTAAGGCAAAAAACATCAATGGATGCTAAAACCATTGGGTAAAAATTTGGGAGGCAATGGAATATTCAGTATCACTCCCACAGAATGTCAAGTATAAAGAAAAAATCTTTGAAGTAGAGAAGTAAACACTACCCATAATCAAGTGATCAGACTTATATCAATAATGGGGCAAACTGACATCATGGGCCTTCTAATGTGATGCACTAAAGACATATCACCACCTCAGTATTCTTCTACCTGCTAAAAATATTTAACCTGAATCTAATCACAAGTAAGCAGACAAACCTAAACTGAGAAACATTCTTCAAAACTGGCCTGGACTCTTCAAACAATGTCAGAGAACAAAAGGAGAGAGAAACAGACAGGGGCAGGCACTGGAGATTATGTCTATATTCTACATTCAAGATGACACAACAGGACTTCCCTGGTGGCACAGTGGTTAAGAATCCGCCTGCCAATGCAGGGACACGGGTTCAATTCCTTGGTCCAGGAAGATCCCACATGCCGCAGAGCAACTAAGCCTATAAGCCACAACTACTGAGCCCACATGCCACAACTACTGAAGCCTGAGCACCTAGAGCCCGTGCTCCACAACGAGAAGCCACCGCAATGAGAAGCCTACACACTGCAACGAAGAGTAGCCCCCGCTCGCCACAACTAGAGAAAGCCTGCATGCAGCAATGAAGACCCAACGCAGCCATAAATAAATAAATAAGAAAGAAAGAAAGAGGACACAACTAAATGCAATGCATGATCCTTCATACCCCAGACCCTGGATCTGAGGAGGAGAAAATGATTGTGAAGGTCATTAACGGAAAACTTGGGAAAATTTTAATATGAATGGTATTTCAGATCATCATAGCAATGTGATAACTGTATTTGTTTATGCAGGAGAAAGTCTTTGATTCTTACTTAGGACATACACAACACACAGGCTAAATGTCATCATGTTTGCCAACTCTCAAATGGTTCAATGACCGCTGGAATATATATTTATTATGTATAGATAGCATGTATATAAATAGTATGTGTGTGGAAGGTGGGAGAGACAGAGAGACAGAGAGAGAGAGATGGATAAAGGAAGGAGGGAAAGACAGAGGGTGAGGGAGGGAAAGAGTCAGGAAGAGGAGAGGGAAGAGTAGCAGCAGCAGCAATTAAATGTTCGCAGTAAAAATGTTAACAATCTAGGTGAAGGGTACACAGATGTATATTATACTTTTCTTATAGGTGTGAGATTTTTCAAAATAAAAGATGGAAGGATAAGAGTGATAAAATTTACATATTAGAGCACTATGGGTGCTTTCCAACATTTTTCAGCCTTGGGATTTACCATCAAACTGTCTCTTCTCTAGGGCTTAAAGTATTTCTCTCAGGACTAAGGTGCACCCCTGTCTCCAAATTCACACCGATATGCAATTCTCCTCAACTCCTCTGTGTCACAATTTATTACATTTCAGAAAGAAATTACATTTATTACACTGCTAGGAGGGGACAACATCCACATGCCAAGCTCAGCTCCCTAAAGTAAATGGGCATCCAAAATTTATCTAAAGCAAGATTTAATGTTTATTATTAAGTGTACTATTAACTTAATATGCAACAAGCATCCATTAAATACTTAGCATTGGGGAGAGAACAAGAAGAATTGGCCACACTAGATTAAAACTTACTATAAGCCATCACCATTATCAAAATAGCATGGTAGTGCACAGAAATGAACAAACTGATCAGTAAAACAGAGGGAAGAAATAAACCCAAAGATATATGGGATTTTAATAGTTAACAAAACCAATTCAATAATAAAATGTTTTGGGACTTCCCTGGTGGTCCAGTGGGTAAGACTCCTCGCTCCCAATGCAGGGAGTCAGGGTTCAATCCCTGGTCGGGGAACTAGATCCCACATAAATGCCGCAACTAAGAGTCAGCATGCTGCAACTAAAAGATCCTGCATGCCACAACTAAGACCCGGCCCAGCCTAAATAAATAAATAAAATTTTAAATAAATTTTTTAAATGAATGTTTTATTTAATAACAACAGTTAAAAACCATGTACTTTTCTAAGATGACAGTTATAAAACGGTGAAGACATTTCAAACTCAGCCAGAGAAAAGACAAATCCTTCAGCCCAGTAACCTCACTCGTGGGACTATATTCCACAGAATTAAAAGCACAGCCATAAGCTATGAAGATGTTTACTGCAGCACTGTTTTCAGCGGTTAAACAATTTAAGATAACTGAATGCCCAAGAACAAAGAAATGCTTAAATAAACCATTGTTTTTTAAAACAAATGAGGTAGATCATTGCCAGTTACCTTGGAGGAATTTCCATAAATGCTGTTTTGTGAGGAAAAGTAGATGCAACACAATGTATGCCATATGACTGATGACCTCATTATTTCTTTAGGGTAAACTCATAAGTAGAATTGTTAGGTGTTGAGTATATAGAAAGAATGAGATACAACTAACTCAACTAACAGCAAAATATGCCAACTACTATTCTCATAAGCTAAACACAAGAAAACTGAAATCTGAATATCCAGTTTTCACACATAATATGAAGGATGTCTCTCTATTTAGGTAAATCTTCTTTCTTGTCCCTAGTAAATATTTTGGCTGTTCTTGTAAATGTTAATAAGGAACAGTCTTCCACTTTTGTATTTTCCAACAGAGATAAACCTTTCTAAAACAATTTTTATTGAAATATAGTTATTTACAACATTGTGTTAGTTTCAGGTATACAGCAAAGGGATTCAGTTATACACATATATATATGTATATATTCAGATTCCTTTCCATTATGGGTTACTACAAGATACTGAGTATAGTTCCCTGTGCTATACAGTGGGTCCTTGCTGGTTACCTATTTTATATATAGTAGTGTGTATATTTTAAACCCAAACTCCTAATTTATCCCTCCCCCTCTTCCCCTCTGGTAACCATAAGTTTGTTTCTATGTCTGCGAGTCTACTTCTGTTTTGTAAATAAGTTCATTTGTATCATTTTTTTAGATTCCACATATAAGCAATATCATATTTGTCTTTCTCTGATGACTTACTTTACTTAGTATGATAATCTCTAGGTCCATCCATGTTGCTGCAAATGGCATTATTTCATTCTTTCTGATGGCTGAGTAATATTTCATTGTGTATATATACCACATCATCTTTATCCATTCATCTGGTGATGGACACTCAGGTTGCTTTCATGTCCTGGCTACTGTAAATAGTGCTGCTATGAACACTGGGGTGTATGTATCTTTTTGAATTATAATTTTCTCCAGATATATGCCTAGGAGTGGGATTGCTGGATCATATAGTAACTCTGTTTTTAGTTTTTTTAAGGAACCTCCATACTGTTCTTCATAGTGGCTACACCAATTTACATTCCCACCAACAGTGTAGAGGCCTCCTTTTTCAAAAGAGATAAACCTTGATGGGTCTGTTTTTCCAATTACACAAGTAATACTCGCTCTTTGCTCAAAAACTCTAATATGATTAACGTAAAGTAGAAAGTAGAAGTCACCAATAGTTTCAGGGAAGTGAAACTTCCCTTTAGTTTTGCAAAGAGTCACACATTAGTCGTGTAGAAAACTGTTACACATACAGTTCTTATTTCATTTAGTAAGTAATGAACATAGTTCCATATCAATACATATGAATTTTCATTCTTTGATTGACTGCATAGTATTCATTTAGCCAGAAAGCCTGATAGCTAGGTTGTATCCAGAATTTAGGATGATAAACATTATAATGATTGTGTGTGTGTGTGCACATGTGCACCCGCACACTATTTCAGTTTCAGATAAATTTCTCCACGTGAAATTGCTGAGTCAAAGGATATATGCTATACCATTTTAACGTATATCACTAAACTGCTTTTTGAAAAGATGTGTTAACTGACAGCGCCCCAATGGAGTATGAAACTGCCCTTTAACCATGCCATTTTCAATCCCAGGCATTATGAGTCTTTTTAAATTGTGCCACCAATCTAAGAAGTAAAAAAAAAAAATTATTCCAACGTTGTTTATTTCATTCATTCAACAAATACATGAGCCTGTCTACTATGTCTAGGTACTGTCTTAGGAGCCAGAGATAAAACACGGAGAATGACTCATGGTCTTTGACCTTATAAAGCTCATAGTCAACTGCTTTCTAGTCAATTTCTCCGATAGTTAAACCACACATCTTTTTCATGTCCTACTTAGCCATTCATATTTCTTCTCCTGTGAACTGCCTATTTACATCTTTTGCCCATTTTTCTATTAAAGTGATAATCTTTTGATTATGTAATAACTACGCTTTCCCAACCTGCCCTATATCTTAGCTGAGGAATATAAGGTTAGGACTAAATCTTATGCTAAACTGCATCCTAATTCTACTGACCACCTCCTTCAAGTCGTCTGCCTCCTCTTTCAGGACCACTCCCAAACTACGGGAAGGCCATGCCTAAACTCTCCTCAATCTAAGATGCAAACTTCACACTGTGGTTTTCAAGGTTTGTCAATGCTCTCTCCAAGTCTCTTGATTTGTTTCTGACTGGCTCTTTTTTTTTTTTTTAATTTATTTGTTTGGCTATGCCTGGGTCTTAGTTGCAGCACGTGGGATGTTCAGTTGCGGTATGTGGGATCTAGTTCCCTGACCACGGATCAAACTCGGGCCCCCTGCATTGAGAGCATGGAGTCTTAGGCACTGGACCACGAGGGAAGTCCCTCTGGCTGGCTTTTTGACTTTCACCTTGATCTGAATCTGTTTAGCTTCTATGGAGTTTTCCATTCTTTATTTCTGTGGTCTAACTAAAATCAATCCAAATAAATAACTTTAAATGTCTATACTACAGATAATGTGCTATCTGTATCTTTACTTCTCAGCTACCTAGTATCTGAAGAGACTAAAAGTGAATTATACTATGGACTACATGGGGCTGAGGTACTAAAGGAAGGAAAGGGCTGGCTTTGATAGGCAGCCTCTGCTACCCATTACAGGTATTCTAAGTCTTATCCACCCACTACTAGCAGCTCTGTCCAAGTGAAACTGCATTTATAGCGGAACTGGACAAATTTGAAAGTGGTTATGTCTCAGTCATTTATATTTCTCTGAAGATCCTTGGGACCTCCCGGGGAGAAAATGGAAGGAAATGAGAGAGAGGTTAAGAATACCAATCTCAGGGAATTTCCTGGCAGTCCAATGGCTAGCACTCGGCACTTTCACTGCCGGGGCCCAGGTTCAATCCCTGATCCGGAAAGACACTGCAAGCCGTGCGGTGAAGCCAAAAAAGCAAAGAAAAAAAGAGAATACCAATCTCAGAAGAGCATCAAAAATAACTCAGAGCATATGGTACATGTGCAGTAACTATATATTGGAAGAATATTTGGGGGGAAAAGGGATGTCTTCCCTTATTTCTCCATAATCAATATCAAAGAAGCTAAGGTATTAATTCACAAAATGACCCTCTATTTCCTAACACACAGTTCTTCAAATCATAGTGATTCAGGTGGTTTAGTTATAAGCAAAGACTATTGGATAATCTTGATGTAGAGTGGTATCCTTGCTAATAAAAACTCTCAAACATAATACATCTAGTAACCAAAAACCAATACAAGCAATTACCTCTTTATTAACTTCTTAAATACCTTAACAAAGTAACGTAACTTCCAAACTTCAATTGAGCTGTAAACAGCTGAGGCACCATAATTTTATAAATGGGACGATTAGGGATACCTGATGTTTAGTTGTGATTATATAACATACTAGACATATGATTTAGGCAAATAATCTCCCTAAACCTCAGTTTCGTCTATTATAAATTGTTCATACTAATCTGATGGTAAGGATTAGATGAGAGAACTATTTGAATGTAGTTGAGTATTTAACACTATACAAGAGGGCTTCCCTGGTGGCGCAGTGGTTGAGAATCTGCCTGCCAATGCAGGGGACACGGGTTCGAGCCCTGGTCTGGGAAGATCCCACATGCCGCGGAGCAACTGGGCCCGTGAGCCACAGCTACTGAGCCTGCGCGTCTGGAGCCTGTGCTCCGCAACAAGAGAGGCCGCAATAGTGAGAGGCCCGCGCACCGCGATGAAGAGTGGCCCCCGCTTGCCACAACTGGAGAAAGCCCTCACACAGAAACGAAGACCCAACACAGCCATAAATAAATAAATAAATATTTAAAAAAAAAAAAAAGTAAACACCTCACTTGTAACCAAATACAGCAAACAGCTAACATAAAAAAAAAATAAATAAAACCCACTATACGAGAATAAAGGGGGGACTTCCCTGGTGGCACAGTGGTTAAGAATCCGCCTGCTAATGCAGGGGACACAGGTTCGATCCCTGGTCCAGGAAGATCCCACACGCTGTGGAGCAACTAAGCCCGCTGTGGAGCAACTAAGCCCGCTGTGGAGCAACTAAGCCCGTGTGCCACAACTACCGAAGCCTGTGCGCCTACAGCCTATGCTTCCCAACAAGAGAAGCCACCACAATGAGAAGCCCACGCACTGCAACGAAGAGCAGCCCCTGCTCACCGCAACTAGAGAGAGCCCACGCGCAGCAACAAAGACCCAATCCAGCCATAAATAAATAAATAAATAATAAATTTATTTAGGGGAAAAAAAGAGAAGTAACAGGAAGCCTGAATAGACCCATAACAAGTGAAGAGACTGAATTAGTAGTCCAAAAACTGCCTATAAATGAAAGCTCAGAACTGCATGGCTTCATTGCTGAATTCTAACGAACGTTTAAAGAAGAATTAACACTAATCCTTCACAAACTCTTCCCAAACAATGGAAAAAGGAGGAAACTCCTTCCAATTCATTTTGTAAGGGCAATAGTACCCTGATATGAGAACCAGACAAAGACATTACAAGAAAAAAACCTACAGATCAATAAAAAGCTTATTACATATACATAAAAATCCTCAACAAAATATTAACAAACCAAATCCAGCAATATTACAAAGGACTGTACACCATGACTAAGTGAGGAATGCAGGATTGGCTTAACATCCAAAAATCAATTAAAGTAATACACCATAACAACAGAATATAGGACAAAAACCAAATGACCATCTCAACGGATGGAGAAAATGCATCTGACAAGTTGCGACATCCCTTCTTGACAAAAACACTCAACAAACTATGAATAATAGAGAAGGGGGCTTCCCTGGTGGCGCAGTGGTTGATTTACCGAAAAAAAAAAAAAAAAAAAAAAAGAGAAGGGAATTTCCTCAAGCTAATAAAGTGCATCTACAAGGAAAACACAGCTATCATATTTAATGGTGAGGGACTGAATACTTTTCCCCTAAGATCAAGAACAAGACAAGGATGTCCTTTCACCACTTCTATTCAATACTGTATGGAGGTTCTAGTCAGTCGATTAGGCAAGAAATAGAAATAAAAGATATCTGAGCTTGAAAGGAAAAGTAAAATGATGATGTTGTACATAGAAAACCATGAAGAATCCACTGAAAATCTGTTAGAGCTAATAAACGAGTTCAACAATGTTGCATGATACAAGATCGATACACACACAAAAAAGGATTGTATTTCTGTACAGTAGCTATAAACAAACCAAAAATGAAATTAAGAAAACAATTCCATTTACAATATCATCAAAAGGAATAAAATACTTAGAAAAAAATTTAACAGAAGAACAGCAAAATTTACACTCTGAAAACTACGAAACATTACTGAAAGTAATTAAAGACCTAAATAAATGGAAACAATCCTATTCACAGAATGGAAAATTTATTAAGATGAAAATACTCCCTTAATTGATCTACAGTTTCTACAGAATCCCTATCAATATACCAGCTGACTTCTTCACAGAAAGTGACAAGTTGATACTAAAATTCACATGGAAATTCAAAGGATCCAGAACAGTCAAAACAACCTTGCAAAAGAACAAAGCTGGAAGACACACACTTCCCAATTTCAAAACTTACTACAAACCTATAGATCAAGAAAAGAGAACTGGGAGTCCAGAAATATACCTCACTTTTTTTTTTTTTTCTGGCCGCATCATGCCTCATGCGGCATTGTAGTTCACTGACCAGGGGTCGAACCCATGCCCCCTGCAGTGGAAGCAGAGTCTTAACCACTGGACCACCAGGGAAGTCCCTATACCTCACATTTGTAACAGATTTTCCACAAGAATGCCAAGACAAACAACTCAGTCAAAAAATGGGAAAAGGATTTGAATAAGTTTTTCTCCAAGGAAAATATACAAATGGCCGATAAACACATGAAAAGATGCTAAACATCATTAGTCATTAGAGAAATGCAAATCAAAACTAAGAGATACAACATCACACCCATCAGGATGGCTATTATCAACAAATTAAAATTTAAAAAAACAAACAAAAAAAAAGTGTTGGCAAAAATATGGAGAAATTAGAATACTTGTGCAGTGCTGGTAAAAATGTAGAATGGTGCAGCTGCTGTGGAAAACAGTTTGATGGTCACTCTAAGAGTATAACATAGAATTACCCTATGACCCGGCTATTTTACTCTTATGTATATATGGCCAATGAAAGCAGGAACTCAAACAGGTAGTTGTACACACCATGTTCATAGCACCGTTATCCACAACAGTCAAGAGGTGGAAGCAACCCAAGTGTTCACCAACAGATGAATGGACAAACAAAATGTGGTATACACATAAAAGAAATATAATTCAGCCTTAAAAAGGAATGAAATTCTGACACATGCTACCATGGATGAAGCAGTCACTTACGTGAGGTATGCAGAAAAGGCAAACTGACAGAGATAGAAAGTAGAATGGTGGTTGCAAGGGGCTGGGCATAAGAGGGAATAGGGAATTACCATTTAATGGGTATGGAACTTCTGTTTAGGATGATGAAAAAGTTCTGGAAATGGACAATGGTGATGGTTGCACAACACTGTGAATGTAAATAAGGCCACTAAATTGTACATTTAAAATGACTGAAATGATAAATTTTGTTATGCATATATCACAATAAAAAAAATTACAGTACTCACAGTTCAAAAAAAAGTGTGCACTCCCAATGAACCAGAAATTCATCTCCTATAATCCTTTTAATAAAAACATGTATTAGTTTTATAACCTTTTAAAATTTAAAACTTCAAAAATAGTTTCAAGAGTAAAATGTGACCTTTAACTTGCCCCTTTCAAGTGTTCAGAACCTGTTACAATGGTTTTTTTTCAATTAGTATCTTAGAACTATCCTACTGAAAAATGAAGCCATTCAGCTACCAGATTATTAAATGATTTACACTCCAAAAGTCAAAATGAGACTTAAGCTAAGATTTCAATTATTTTAGAATCCAGTTTATTACAACTGCTATTAAACTGTAACTTTAAAATATACTATCTTAAAGCAAAAAACCTTATAGGTAGAGAAATCCCTCTTGGCCTCATTTGGCATTATTTCTCTACCCATGAGAGTCTGAAGAGGTCAGTTCCTACAAGGTAGGCAAACAGAAGTTGTACACCTGGAGATCAAAGCCAACAATAACAGAACATCAGGTCCCAAAATGGTGTTTTGCATAAAAGGACCTTCCACCCAAAGTTAGTCATGAGATTTCTATAGCCTTCAGGTTTAAAATAACATAGTAAAGGGACTTCCCTGGCAGTCCAGTGGTTAGGGCTCTGTGCTTCCAGTGGGGAGGTGGGGGGGGGTTGTTTGATTCCAGTTGGGGAACTAAGATTCCAGGTGCTGTGCTGTGTGACCAAGAAAAAAAAAGGTAGTAAAAAACATGAAAGCAAAGATAATTCCATACCATTTTTGCTTTCTTCATCATATCTTTATACATTATCTAATTTCTCATAATCATGTTTCATGAATCACTTTCAACTAGGCCCTCAAAGTTTCCCGGAAATTTACTATCCTTCTCTGACGAATGCTCTTTCCTTTTCCACACAAGTATTTTCATGGAGTTCTATGACTCTTCCTCCTAGCTTCCATTCCACAAATGACCTTATCTTACTGGACAAAGATTACAAAGATAAAGACCAGAGAGAAATCAACTATCAACTTTCAAACTATTAACATTGCATCCATTCTCTTCTTTCCTCTGGCTAAAAAAGAAAAAGCATCTCTCTATCAAAGAACAATTATGCCCATTTTGCTATCTTCTCCTAGACCTTTATCAGTTACTGCCTTCTCTCCAGCAACTTCAACTTTTCTCTCTTTAATGAATCCCTTTCATCATCATTCAAATATATTCTTCTTTAAAAAAAAAAAAAAAAAAAGTCTTCCCTGATCCCATAGATCTCTCCAGCTATCACTCTATCTCTCCTCTATTCAACTTCACAGCCAAAAGGACTCTTGGTGATTCCCCACTCTCTCTGCAACCATTTGTTTGATAAAAAGTGACCCAGAAAGGTGTAAGGAGCAATATAGTGAACACTTGTGTTACCCATGAACCACCTTGGGAAATACAGCATTGCCAATATAGTGGAAGGCTACTGTGTACCCCTCCTGGATCACATCTCCGGTGCTCCCTTCCCCTTCAAGAGATAGCCACTATTCTGATTTTGGTGTATACTTTTACTATATATGTGTGTATCCCTAAGTAAGACATTGAATTGTTCTGCGTATTTTTCAACCTTTAAAAAGGGTACACTTTAAAGACTCTGAGCCTTTTAAATTCTCAGCATTATGTTGAGGTTAATCCATCATGATACATGTTGCTGTAGTTCATTTATTTTCACTACTGTGTATCCACACAATTTACTTATCCACTCTCCAGATGATGGATAGTTAGGTAGTTTCCCCTTTCTCTGCCATTACAAACAATGCTGTAGTTATCTTTTTTTTTAATACATTTACTTTATTTATTTATGGCTGCGTTGGGTCTTTGTTGCTGTGCGCGGGCTTTCTCTAGTTGCAGAGAGCAGGGGCTACTCTTCGTTGTGGTGCACGGGCTTCTCATTATGGTGGCTTCTCTTGTCGCAGAGCATGGGCTCTAGGCATGCGGGCTTCAGTAGTTGTGGCACATGGGCTCAGTAGTTGTGGCTTGTGGGCTCTAGAGCGCAGACTCAATAGTTGTGGTGCACGGGCTTCGTTGCTCTGCGGCATGTGGGATCTTCCCGGACCAGGGCTCAAACCCTGCAATGGCAGGTGGATTCTTAACCACTATGCCACCAGGGAAGTCCCTGTAATGATCATTTTTATACACTTCTCTTTGTACCAGTGAGTGAGAGTTTTCCTGGAAGAGACACCTACAAGAGGAATTGCCAGGTTGCAGGGAATGAGCATCTTCAATTTTAATTGATATACACAAACTGCTTTCCAAAATATATCCAATCACTATTCCACATTGTTTCCAACCTCCCAACATTGTTTCCAACTCCCCACACTCCACTCCTTTGCCAAGATCACACTGATTTGCAAGTTGCTAAATTCAACAGACACTATCATTTTAGTTGACCTACTGTTCAACATATTCAGCCACTAATGGCTCCTTAATATACTTTTGGCTTCTATAACCCCAGCCCTCCCAGTTTTCCTAGCACCTCTGGCTTCTCCCATTCTATCTACCAGACTTAAAAATTGGTGCTCCTCTGCACTCAGCCGGGGGTCTTATTCAGACTCTGATTAAGTCTACATTCTTTCCCTACATTCTCATGGCTTAAAATACCATCTATATGTCTATACTACAAATACCAAAATATACTCCACATCAAGCCTGTTTGATCATGCCCTTTGACTGAGGAATATCAATCTTAATACATCCAAAATTGATTTCTTGATCTCTTTTCTCTACCGCCAACAACTTCTGCTCCAGTGATCCTCATCCTACCAACGACCTGCTCTTGCTGAACCCTCCCTTCAACCTCTCTCCACATCCACTCCATAACCATGGCCTCCAAAATGTTTTGAATTTATCAGTTCCCTTACTTCTCCACTGCCACTGTTCAAAACAAGCCATCATTTTACCTCAGACTTGGACAAATGCTACAGCCTTCTAATTGGGACTCCTAGTTCCCCTCATCTCTCTCTAATCCATATTTCATACAGCAGCTAAAATGATCTTTTTTAAAAAAAATAAATTTATTTTATTTGTTTATTTATTTTTGGCTGTGTTGGGTCTTCATTGCTGCGCGTGGGCTTTTTCTAGTTGTGGCGAGCGGGAGCTACTCTTCGTTGTGGTGCGCGGGCTTCTCACTGCTGTGGCTTCTCTTGTTGCAGAGCACGGGCTCTAGGCGCACGGGCTTCAGTAGTTGTGGCTCGCGGGCTCTAGAGAGCAGGCTCAGTAGTTGTGGCGCACGGGCTTAGTTGCTCTGCAGCATGTGGGATCTTCCCGGATCAGGGCTCGAACCCATGTCCCCTGCATTGGCAGGCGGATTCTTAACCACTATACCACCAGGAAAGCCCTAAAGTGATTTTTTTTTAAGTGATCTTTTTAAAACACAAACCCCAGGAAAACCCTAAAGTGATTTTTTTTTAAGTGATCTTTTTAAAACACAAACCCCAGGAAAACCCTAAAGTGATTTTTTTTTAAGTGATCTTTTTAAAACACAAACAAGATAATTTCACTCAACCCCTGCTTGAAAAATTTTAGTAAGCTTTCCACTTGCCTTAGGATAAACTTTAAGGTACTTAACATGGCCTTCAAAGCCAGGATTTGACTTTCTACTGATGTGACTCCTGCCTATCTCATCAGATTTATTTTATATCTCACTGCCCTCCCCTCCCAGCTCCCACCAAGGGCCTTTTTTAGGCTTCTTGAACTGTGGCGCTCTTTCCAGCTTAAAAAAATTCATGTAGACAATTCCTGTTTCCTTCAGAGTACCTGATCACAATTAAGATAATAATCAGGGAACGTGCTTGTTTTCCAGCATTGCATACCTAGAACATAACCTAGTAGAAAATCACTTAAATAAGTAAACTAATGAACTTCACAACTTGGTTAGAAAGTAGAGGTTCTCTCATTTACTACGGGTTATCTCATTTACTACCTCATTTCCTGCATTCAATATATTATCAACCCAATAAAGCATTAATATTGATACTAAATGAATTCGGTTGTTTTTAAAGCAATTTCTCTAAAAGAGTTTATCTAAAAGAAAAAAAACAACATATGTACAAGAAAAAAAAACACTTGTACAGAAATGATCAATTTCTATTTTTACTTAAAACCTACACTCTCAAATGTTCACCAAATACAAGTGCTAGACTGTAAAATCTCATAATCATACTTGGCAAACTGAGACGGTATAAAAACTGAGTGTTTCAGTAACAACACCCAGAAAGAAATGATCTGTTCAAAAGAGTACTTCAAGACTGCTTTCATTTATAGTACCTGAGGAAGCCAAGAGAAAATAACACACGTCAAAAAGGCAAAATAAAGGCAATTTTATTACTTAAAATGCATATAGCAAATTAAACAAAAGTTAAAAAGCATTACACAGCAAAGGTTCTTTAGAGTTTACACTAAAAAGGAATTATTTCTGATTAATTTCATCTTCATCTGCATATGTGGAAGACAAGTGATAATAAAGTATCTGGGTTTCCTAAAATATATTTAGTGTCTTAGAATATTACAAAAAAGGTTAGAGAGAAAACGCTAATGGACTGAAGGAAGAAGGCATATACTCAAGGCTTGTGAACTTAAATTAGCCCCTATCCTAATTACCCTAACTTCTTGTTAATAAGGTTCTATTAAAATGTAAATAAACATATTGCTTTAAAAGGTAGTTAAGGTCATTTAAGGCTATTGCTCTTTAATCACGGAATACAAATTTATATATTAAATGAGTTATTATGGCAGAGAGAATATTTACTTTGAAAAATCAATTTATAAAGTGACAAGAGTAAACCTATTGTCAAAATATTTTCTAATTCAGACTTATAACATATTTAAACAGAACTCAGAAGATTCTGAAGGCTTTATAACTCTGATTTTAAAATCTGTCTCTTCAGTATAGACCAATATTATATATACGGTACAACGTTAATACTGTAGTTAACCAGGGCATATGTTGTGTCACACACTGCACTAAGGCTAAGGATATAAAAATAAAAATTACCCATCATCTCCAAGATTTGGTTGCAGCTAGACCAACTACAGAAAGGTGGCAGGAGGATAGGAGGAGGGAAGGGAAGGAAGAAGAGGAAGGGAGGGAAGAATACCATGTGGGACAGCCCTGAAGAGAGAACATAGCATACACCCAGGGAACAGAGATAGATCAAGAGTAGTTGGAAAATAGGGTTGGGGGAGTACAAAATGAAAGGTAAGACTGTTGAAATACATGGGATCAGACTAGACCTGTGGGTTTGTTTCTGAAATCTGAAAGACATAGGATACCTTTCCAGAGAAAATTAATATATCCCAGATCTTGAGTGATGATCTTTTAAAAATTATAATGTTAAGAATCTGGTATGGATATAAAATTAGGTATGAACTCATTATGTTATATAGCTCTTATGTAACCATAACACTAAAACAACGTTAAAAAATTAAATACGAAACAAAATTTTAAGTAACACTAATGTGGGACTTCCCTGGTGGTCCAGTGGCTGGGACTCCATGCTTCCACTGCAGGGGGCATGGGTTCCATCCCTGGTCAGGGAACTAGGATCCTGCATGCCACGCAGTGCAGGCAAAATAAATAAATTAAATAAATAAAATGCTAATGTAACAGATTATGTTGTTTTACATAAACTAGG
Source organism: Neophocaena asiaeorientalis asiaeorientalis (assembly GCF_003031525.2). Taxonomy (NCBI): domain Eukaryota; kingdom Metazoa; phylum Chordata; class Mammalia; order Artiodactyla; family Phocoenidae; genus Neophocaena; species Neophocaena asiaeorientalis. The sequence continues at coordinate 141,827 of NW_020173499.1, read as the reverse complement.
CCAATGATGTATTCAATCCTGGAAATATGTAGTCTCAGGTCTAGTTTTATACACACACACACACACACACACACTATTTTTTTTTTCGGCTATGCCGCGTGGCTTGTGGGATCTTAGTTCACCAACAAGGGATTGAACCCGGGCCCTTGTCAGTGAGAGCGCAGAGTCCTAACCACTGGACCACCAGGGAATTCTCATAGTTCTATATTTTTAAACCACATCTGTAATTTGACTTCAATAACAGTAGTGCATAAAATGCTTATAAATATGTAAAACTAAACAGATTTAATAACTGCAAATGTTTATTTGCTAATTTAGGGAAATACAACCTTATATATACTACCATACCAGCTAGCGGTCCTTAAATGTCAGTTTTAAAGAGGCTCACTTGTTAACTCTGTCAATCTTTCTTGTTCTTTTGTGGTTCAGTACCTTAATGAAAACTACATTAAATGTGTATCTAGTAAAATCACTGCTGAAGTTTGGAATAAAACACGCACACTGCAAACAAACTGTTTCACGTTGATTAATTACAAGATGGGATCTACCAGATACATCTCACAGTGAAAATATGATACTAAATACTAAGCCGGGGTTTGGCCTGCCTATACTAACATATACCATGACATGATCTAATTTAACTCACCATCTTTCCCTGTCTGAGCATCATCAGTACAATGCTTTATAAGTTGGCACAAACACAATAATAAACAAAATCTAAACACAGCAACAAACTCCCAAGGGATTACTTGGCTATAAAGCAGTCCTTTAGAAGTTACATAAAACTCATTAATGTACAAGAATGCCCAGTTAGAAAAATACTACAGAAAATACAACATTACTAAGGAGTTCTAAGAGAAGTGAATTTGCAGTTTAGAGGGGAAAAAAAATCACTTTGGTACAGGATGAAGTAGATTATAAGGAAACAAATGAGAAGACTGTTGCAGTAACCCAGGTAAGAAATGAAAGCCTAGATTAAGGCAGTAATAGTAGGAGTGTTGATAATGTACATAAAGGGTTTGGATTCAAAGATGTTAAGGAGGTAGAATCTTGGGGCCCGACAGATGTGAGATGTAAAATGGAGGAATCAAGGACAACTTGCAGGTTTCTAGAAAAAACAATGATAGTGGTACATCCTCCAAGGCAAGGAAAATAGCAGAATTTAAGGGTGAGGGGATTGAGAAGTAGCAGAATCAACACTTACAGGGACTATTTGATCATCTTCTACTCTCACCTCACTCACCCCCAGCTTTCCTCAAAATTCTCTCCCCCATTCACATAGCTGTACTAAGAGCAACCATGTTACAATGTAACCTATAGTGTGATCCTACCTTCAGGGTACAGTTGACAGATAAAGTCTGAATCCTTAACTAAAGCTAGGCCAATATGCAGACTCCACCTGTTTTATTTATATCTCTATATGTATATGTAAATGGGTATGTACACACACACATGTATACACACATGTATATCCACATTTATACATACATACACACAGAGATATGTATATATACATACACACACACACACACACACTCACACACAAAAAATCCCCTAACAACCACCATAGTAAATAGGACCTTGTAACTAACTGCTCAACCCTAAGGCAATCCTCAGACTCAAATATCCACTAAGGGCCATTTGATCTGCTAAGACAAAAGTTGACAAACTGTTTTAAAGCCACACAGTAAATATTTTAGGCTTCACAGGCCATAAAGTTAGGACTACTTAACTCTGCCACTGTATCAGCAAAAGCACCTACATACAATACATAAACAGATGGGTGTGTTGTCTGTGCTCCAATAAAACTTTATTCATGGACACTGAATTTTGAGTTTCCTATAATTCTCACATACCACAAAATATTCTTCTTTTGACTTTTTCCCACCATTTTAAAAAAATGTAAAAACCATTCTTAGCTCTCAGGCCGTACAAAAGCAGGCAGCATTGGGCCTACTAACAGTGTGTCAACCCTTGTGCTAAGGTAACACAGAACTGCCCTCTCCTTTCTTTCAAATGTCCTCTAAGTGTCAGAAAAGGAAAATCTTTCTAGTGGACAGAATTGAAAATCTTCATTTGGCTGCCAAAGAACTCACTCCATTTGCAAGGAAGTAAGTCAACAAATGAAGGCCCATGCAATTTGCTGGTTCTATCATTTACCTTCTACTGTACCTGTCCAGCAAGATACGGTGTTAAGTTTCAGAACAATGATACCTTCCTCTTCCCTCCCCTCATAAGAGTTTTAGCTATTTTTTTTTCCTACCACTGTGTATCAGTTATGCTGGGGATGGTTAAATTCAGTATTTAGTCCACAATTTTCAAACATGTGACAAAGCATAGCTAGGCCTGATTAACAAAGAGCATCACCTTTAGAATCTGGACTCAGAGAACAATGACCTCTGGATGTGGTAAGTAGGTATGAATTTGGGTTGTTTCCATAGAAGAGATGAGAGTGTTTGCTGGTATATAGAGATAGTGAGATTATGTTAAAGAAAATATTTAATATATATAAGAAAAGTAGGACTCTGTGTGGGTGCGCTAAATAGCCATGGAATGAATGAACTGGACAACTATGTTTTAGAGTGTCCTTTACTCCTCTTCTTTCTGCGATGTAGCCCGCTAGCCAGAGCTGTGGTCCAGAGCTGGACCTATAACCTAACGAGTCCCTTTCCTGAGATTTGAGACTGAGAATCAGGTCAGTCTCTCTGACGGCAGAAGCTATAAGATTTAAAACTCAAAAGATATTAGTAAGTGTTAAAAACTGACCTGCAGCAAGAAAGAACTAACTGAACACACAGAGTATCTTGTGTGAAAAAAAAAAAAGAGTATCTTGTGAGACATAAAGAGATACTCCTGACCACATATGGAGTCCCTGGATCTAGCTGTTCCTGAGTTCCAGCTGTCCTCCTATGGCTTGGTTGCCTTTCTGAGAATTCATAGGATACCCGTATGTTTCCAAAAAATTCTTCTTTTTGCTTCAGTTAGGTATGTGTCGCTCTCCTAACTAAAACAGAGTACCTATTGGACAATCTAAACAGGGATATTCAGTTGGATCAAAGAGTTCTGGTGAGTTTAAAACACTTAAGGATGGTAGCTACAGCAACAAAAATGGAAGAAATCACCAGGAAGAGTGAAAAGAGGTGGTCAAGGTGGAAATTCATAAATATCAATATGATTAGCAGAGAATTAAGAGGCTACAAAGAAGCAGCTAGTAGTAAGAAAGGCAGGAAAGGGACAGTCATAAAAATCAAGGAAAAAAAAAACAGTATCAAGGAGACAATGGTTAACAATGTCAAGTATAGAAAGAGGTAAAGGAGTAAGCAATGATTATACAATTTGTCAATGTACAAGTCACAGGTGGCCCTGATAAGAGCAATTTCACTGGCATGCTAGGATGAGAAGCCAGATTGAGGGTTTAAGAATACATAGGAAGTACACAACTCTACCTATGAAGTACTCTTCCCATTGAAAAAAAAAACATTCAAGCCTGAATCAGAGCAAGCTTCTAGAGGTAATTACCAATTTACAGGAAAAACTGTGGACAGAAGAACATATTACATGAAACCACAGGGATGTAATCAGCAAAATCCAGACTGTGAGAAATCTCATAGGGCAAAGGCTTGGTTTCTTTAACAAACCAATTGTATAGGAACAAAAACAAAGACAGAAAGAAAAGAGGGTTGAGACACACATCAACACAATAAAATGTATGAACCTTATTTGGATCCTAATTCAGACAAACTGTTAAAACAAAACAAAAACTGTAATCGAGGAAATTTGAACACCGACTAGAATATGTGATGATATTAAGGAATTAGTGTTAATTTTTTTAGTAAAATCTTAAATTGGATTATTATTTTAATTCTTAGAGATATACAATAAAATAGTATAACACAGTCTTTATTCTACTAGTGAGTCTTCACTGATTGTGCTCAAAGTCATCCAGCCTGCTACAGTCCCATAGTTAGCTGCATAACAAATATTAGAGAGATACAAAGCGATACAGGGATTCAAAGGAGATAAGTCACTATTGGGGTAGGGAATCAAGCAAAACTTAAGGCAATGGTATTTGCACTGTGCCTTAAAAGATGATGAAATGTTAAGAGACAAGGAACAAGTCAGGAAAAGTGATATTCCAGATGGAAGAAATGATAGCAATTGGAAAGAGGTGCGAAGGCCTATCTATGAAGAGTATTGACTCCACTCACCTTTCCATAAAACTGTCCCTACCCTAGTGATGACAAGAAAAGGAAAAGTCAAAGTGAAACGTCATAACCCACTAGGCAGCTCCAAGTTGACAAAATCATGGGAGACCCATTCAGGCCCAAAGCAGACCGAGGAAGCCCAGTCCCAGGACAGATCACGACAGTATCTGGGTAGCCAAACCATACTGGCTTTCCAGAGTAATCTATTCATGTCAATCTCTGGGTGTGGGGAGTTACTGCAAGTAGGGGTGCTCTCCTTAAACCAAAGGGAAAAGTAGCAAGGTAACAGGTCAGGTTAGCTTTAAGCAATTTTTAGTCACTGACTACACCTTATTTCACAATTAACTGAGACTAGCAAACACCCTCCCAGAAATCAATATAATTGTTCCAACTTTTCAGAGAAAATAAAAAAGGAAATGGGAAAACCATAATGAAGACTGGGGGTTCAAAAGCTGGAAATCCTTTACATTATACAGGAAAGTTTCTATAGTAAGTTATCTGTAGAAGAGAGCTGAAATAAAAAATAAAATCTACCATATGATCCAGCAATCCCACTCTTGGGCATATATCTGGACAAAACTATAATCCAAAAAGATATATGCACCCCTATGTTCATAGCAGCACTATTCACAATAGCCAAGACATGGACACAACCTAAATGTCCACTGACAGATGAACGGATAAAGAAGATGTGGTACATATATATACAATGGAATACTACTCAGCCATAAAAAAGAACAAAATAATGCCATTTGCAGCAACATGGATGCAACTAGAGATTATCATTCTAAGTAAGGTAAGTCAGAAGGAGAAAGACCAATACCGTATGATATCACTTATATATGGAATCTAAAATATGGCACAAATGAACCTATCTACAAAACTGAAACAGACTCAAAAGACATAGAGAACAGACATGGGGGCAGGGGATGGACTGGGAGTTTGGGGTTAGTAGATGCAAACTATTACATACAGAATGGATAAACAAGGTCACACTGCATAGCACAGGGAACTATATTCAATATCCTGGGATAAACCATAATGGAAAAGAATATAAAAAAGAATGCATATATGTATATAACTGAGTCACTTTGTTATACAGCAGAAATTAACACAACACTGTAAATCAACTATCCTTCAATAAAAAATAAAATAGTAAAATAAAATCAAATCTAAGTTATCAATTTTTATAATACACACTGCACTTCTGGGTCACTGTCCAGGTGTGCCTTCGATATTTAAGACTACCTCTTTGGGGACTTCTCTGGTGGCGCAGTGGTTAAGAATCTGCCTGCCAATGCAGGGGACACGGGTTCAAGCCCTGGCCCAGGAAGATTCCACATGCGGTGGAGCAACTAAGCCCGTGCGCCACAACTACTGAGCCTGTACTCTAGAGCCCGCGAGCCACAGCTATTGAGCTCGTGTGCCACAACTACTGAAACCTGCGCACCTAGAGCTACAAGAGAAGCCACGGCAATGAGAAGCCTGGTACCGCAACAAAGGGTAGCCACCGCTAGCAGCAACTAGAGAAAGCCCGCGCACAGCAATGAAGACCCAACACAGACATAAATAAATAAATTTATATTTAAAAAAAGACTACCTCTTTGATTTTTATGAAAAATACTATGAAGAGAAGGCCTCATACATTTTGGACTCCATTCTAAACCAGTAGGTGGTCACAAAAGAAGAAATACCTGTTTTCTTTGTTCCTCTCAGGTACACATAAAACCATGACATTTACCTTAACTCTTAAAAAAATGTAAGATACATAATTTTAGAAAGCTTCACCTTCTGTCATCTTCTGTAGCTGATAGCTACTTTTTCCCCTACAAATAAATACTGATCACTTGCTCATACAGCTTTTTTTTTTAAGAGTACCCTTTTGTGAAATCTTGGGTTGGATATCACATTCAAATTCAACCTAGTAATTGTATAAAATACTGGGGAGGACACAAAGAGGTATAAATATAGTTCTTGCTCTAAAGACATGACAGATCTATAAAAAAATTACAATACAAAGCAGAATGCATCAACTGTCACAAAGGGGGTACAGTATCTCAAGAGCACAGAGAAGGGAATGTACATCATCTGACAAGCAGAAACTGAATCTGAATGAAAATATGCTATCTTTAAGAATGCTTAATTACACAGCTTCAAAGTACTGTAGAATCACCTTTACACCTCAAAACTGTAGACCATTTTCGAATAATCACAGCTAAGCTCTTTTTTTTTTTAAATCAAACAGTAAAAGTTTGATCACTCACAAACATCCTATCTTGCCTCCACTTGACACAGAATTTCATTTAAAGCAAAATCTGCCTACTGTTCCAGTAGAGCTAACAAAAACCAAAGCCGTCAGCCTGCAAGCCACCACAAACTGAATGAAAATGTTGGTGTTAAAAAAAAAATTTTTTTTTTATTGCCTCAGGTAAGTTAACGCTAAAAGATAATTTAAAATAACTTCTTAAGATTTTTTTTTAATGTTTGGAGACTGAAGGAGGCATTGATGAATAAGTAAAATAAACCTGAGCAATTTAAAGAAGCCAGCTTTGTTAAAAACCAGATGGCCACTTGCCAACACTTCTTCATGCATGTAAAACCAAAGATGATTCTAGGCAAGATTCACAGGCCACAGAGGCTCTTTATTAAATGTCAAATTAAGAAAGTTCTCATATTTCAATTTTGATAAGTTAAAGGACAGTTAAATAAAAGGAGCACTTTACAAAGCTTTGCAGAATCAATATGGAAACAAAGCTTTGCGCTTTTAACATCTGAACCCTCAAAAACAAGACATTTTAAACGTCACATTTACAAACATCCTATTCACAAGGAACTATCGCTTAGATTCTGTAAGGAAAAACAGTGGTAACTGGAAAAGGGACTGGCCTTAGTTTAAAATCTCCAACAGGCCAGCTGAAAAGAAATCGCACAATTCTTAATTGCAAGTGACCATGAGAACCCTAAATCGAACTCTTCATCTTAGTTTGAACTCCATACAAAAAAGCATTTCAGATTTGTATCTTTGTACAAATTTGCACCTTTGTATCATTCCTACAAATGATACCGTTTGTGAAAGAAAAGGCAATAAGGATACAACTCAAACTCCTATATCCCATGATCCATCCTCAAAGAGTGGAAGGAACAGCAAAGTGGAAGGAACAAAGCACTGACGTCAATTACGAGATTAACCCCGGGCACAGGCAGCTGGAGGAAAGGCCTACACATCAATAACCAAATGCAAGGTATCAGGGTAACTAGCTAACCGATTCTGAAGTTATGGGGGGGTATTCAAGTATTACACCCC
>NW_020173499.1:122824-134019 GCF_003031525.2 Neophocaena asiaeorientalis asiaeorientalis | reverse complement strand
AGAGGAGGAGGAGGAGGAGGAGGTGGAGGAGAAGAAAGAAGAGGAAGAAGAAGGGGGAGGAGGCGGAAGAGGAGCTGGAGGAGGCGGAGGAGGAGAAGGAGGTGAAGGAAGAGTAAGAAGAGGAAGAAGAAGAAGGAGGAGGCAGAGGAGGATGCGGAGGAGGAGGAGTATGAAGAAGAAAAAGGAAGATGTGGAGGAGGTGGCGGAGAAGTAGGCGGAGGAGGAGGAAGAAGAAGTAGGAGGAGGCGGAGGAAGAGGCGGACGAGGCAGAGGAGGAGGAGGAGGAGGAGGAGGTGGAGGAGGAGGTGGAGGAGGACGTACGCAGGATCGCGAGAAGGAAAGCGAGAACTAGTTGGGTAATGATAGCCAGAACCTAGGCCTATTTTATCTTTAACTAGAAATAACTTGAAATTGAGAAGGGTATTAAAAAGTAACAGATCAGTCGATGGAATTTCTGAGGGAAGGAATGGATTAATGGACGAAAGGGGAAAGGAGAAACAGGGAAAAGACTGATTTCTGGTAATTTTTGTTAGGACTGGGTTAGCCTTTTTAATTGATTTGTATTTTTGAGGGTCGGGGGTGGAACGCGAAGACGAGGGAAGCCGTCTCGAGCAGCCCTAGCCCGAAGGGTCTCTCCGGGCCCCCAAACGGACCCTGTCCTCCCCTCCCCCCAGCCCCTCCCCGCGGCCGGGCCCGGCCCTCAGTCCGTCTGTCTGCTCTTCTCACCTCCAGTCCCGGCTCCGCTAGGCCCGAACCATTTCCCGGCTGCGGCAGAGGCGGCGCCGGGCCTGCACCTTCACCGGACGCGCATTCGAACCCGCTCGGGGGGCGGCGACAAACTGCCAAGGGCGAGGAGCTCCGGGCGGCGGCGGGGGTTCGGCAGGTCTCGAAAAGCGCAGGCGGCGGCGGTGGCGACGCACCTCACACAGCACAGGCGGAGGTTCCGCCCCGCTCCATGTCTGTCGAGCCCAGACCGGGACGGCTGGCTGAGGAGGCAGGGGCGGGCTGACGAGGACCTGGCACAGGGATCCCCCGCCCCGTCCGCAGGCGGCGGCAGCGACGGCGCTCCACTCCCGCAACCAGGACAGTGACTGACGCAGCGGCCGCGCCACCCATGTGACCAGGGCCGGGCGGGGACGAGGCGTCACGTGGCGACGCCGCGCCCCTCCCCGTCAGAAAAGCGGAGGGTTGCGGATCCTACAGCGCCGGGAGGTGACGCTGGAGGTGGTGACGTGCTCCGACGACGCCGGGCTGGCCGGGTACTGGCCCAGGTGGCCTAGGTCCGAGCCCCTGAGCCCAGCGGCCCCGTCTGACAGGGCGGGACCGGCAGGATCGGGCCTCCACACTTCGCGCGCGCACGCTTCACGCGCGCACACTTCGGCGCGCACACCCTCCAGCGCGTAGCCGCTAGCGAGGTTCAGAAGGGCGGGGCCGGGTGGAGCCGGATCTACTGGTTCTGGGGCTCGGGAGGTCAGGCAGTCCGCCCCTCCTGAGGGTGTGGTCGAAGCCCGCAGGCCCGTGGTGCGGTGCTGCCGTCGAAGACCGGAGTCAGTGCGGCGGCCCTCGACAGGTCCGGCCGGAAAAGGAAGTCCGCTGGGAATTTCTCTGCAGGAGGCCGCCTAGAACCTCGCTTGAACTTCTCAGACGAAGCCAAGCCAGCCCTTTTTCTTGATCATCTAAACATATTCTACTGTTAATACTTTTTTTCAAGATATCATTCCGAACACTTTTCTTCAGTTCTTAACATCCTGCCAGTCAGGGCAAACTATAATTTAATTGAGAGTAAAGCCATAGTTATAGATTAGACAGGATTTTCAAAGGGTCTCATAGAACCCAGTACGGTAACTGTCCAGAGAAACTACTTTGGGTTCATTCTTTTGGAAAACAGTTTATAATTTCCTGCTTCTTACCTGTTTTCTTTCCATGAAGGAGCCTCATGAAGGTGTTTTTTTAACTCTCTACTAATTTTGAAGCAAGCATTTTAAAGATTTTTTTGAAATAAAATTCAAGGATTTTGAGGAACTTTATGATAAACTATAAAGAGTGTGCATATGAAAATGTTTTTATTAGCCCTAAAAGCTGGTAATTCATCAGCAGCAATAGTAGTATAATATTTTTCTTTTTAAAATTCTGAAGTGACCACATATTCTTTTAAGCTAAACTCTTTATATAGATTTTTATCTATCTATATAAATTAGGAAATGATTTCATGCAAAACTCAAAATGAACTGTGACAAAATATAGTGAATAATAATTGGCAGTCCCATCCCTGCCCTTCAACTACTCCAGTTCTGGAGGCAATCACTTAACATTTTCTAATGTAGCCTTCCCAAGATATGTTGTAAATATATATTAAGATACACTTATATGTACCTCTTTTTATGCAAAAGATAACGTACTATATACACTGTTAAGTTCCTTCCTTTTTCACTTAAAATATCCTGGATATCTTTCCATATCACTGTGTAAAGAACTGTCTCATTCTTCCTAGGGGCAGTATAATATTCCATTGTATGCAAATATCTATTTTAACCAATCTCCTACAGGTGGACATTTAGGTTGTTGCCAAGCCATTACTAAATTACAAACTAAGCCGCAACTAATAGTCTCATAAAATGATATACCAATAACACATTAGACTGCAATCTTTAAATCAAAAGGTATTTTCAGTTTGGATAGAGATTGCCAAATTGTCCTCCATAGATGTAGTGCCAATTTCACGTGTTTTCTTTTGTATTCTGCCTTGGAAGATTTACAAGCCTGTATAGGAAGGGAGGGAAGATGGAGACTGACAACAAGAAATATTATCATTTTACACAATTAAAGAAGTATTAAAACATTGAAGATATGTCGTAAACTTTACAAGAATATTCCTTTACTTATTCTGGTGTAAATGTTACTTGGCTAACCAAAAGATAATATGCTTTTTGTTCCATAAATTATCACGATAATTTTTCAATATAAATGAGACCTTACTTAAAAACCAAAAGAGGGGACTTCCCTGGTGGCACAGTGGTTAAAAATCCGCCTGCCAGTGCAGGGGACACGGGTTCGATCCCTGGTCTGGGAAAATCCCACATGCGGAGCAAATAAGCCTGTGCGCTACAACTCCTGAGCCTGCGCTCTAGAGCCCACGAGCCACAGCTACTAAAGCCCACGTGCCTAGAGACTGTGCTCCACAACTAGAGGAGCCACCGCATTGAGAAGCCCACGCACCACAACTACTGAGTGCCTGTGCGCAACAACGAAGACCCAATGCAGCCAAAAAAAAAAAAAACAAAAGGGGGCCTGGGTTGGAAAAAATAGACTTTCCTTTGGAATTATTCGGCAAATAGGAATTTCTTTCCCTTTTAGCAATGAGAGAAAAAATTCCTAATTATATATTTCTCAACTCGTAACATTTTAATACTCTGTCATTTTATTTAATCAGATGCATCCATTTTAACAAAGTGAATTTTCTGTCTCTAACTTCATGTTCTAGAACAATGTAAGTCAACTGCACAGTTTGGTGTAATCAGAAAATACAAACCATAGAATTTTAAGAGAAAATAATCTCAAAGAAAAATATGACTTTTATTAACAGGCAATATTTGAACAAAGTATTCAGTATATATTGTTACAGCAGCAATTCTCAGTAGAGTTCTGGGGTGTTTTTAAGTCAGATTTTTGTGAAGGTATAATTTACATACAGAGAATATATATATAACTGAGTCACTTTGCTGTACACCAGAAACTAAGACAACATTGTAAATCCACTATAGTTCAATAAAAAATTAAAAAGTAATAAAATTTACATACAGTAAAATTTTTCCTTTTCAAAGTATGGTTCTATGAGTTCTGACAAATGCATACAGCTATGTGACCACCACCCCAATCAAGATATAGAACATTTCCTTTACCCCCAAACATTCACTCTTGCTCCTCTGTAATGAATGCCTCACCTCAACCCCAGTTCCTGGCAACCACTGATGTGCTTTCTGTCCCTATACTTTTACCTTTTCCAGGATATCACATGAATAGAATCATACAGTATGTAGCCTTTTAAGTCTGCCTTTGTTCACTTAGCATAATGCCTTTGAGATCCATCTATCATTGTCACGTGTCTCAGTAATTTATCCCTTCTTATTGCTGAGTAGTATTCTATTACTATAACATAGCCTGTTTAGGCATTCATCCATTGAAGGACATTTGGGTTGCTTCCAGTTTTTAATGATTATGAATAAAACATATAAACATCCACGTACAAGGTTTCACTCAGTCTTTAAAATGATTTTCTGAAAGTCACTTCTAGACATAGGAATTACTAAGTCATAAATATATCTATATAAATATTATTCTATGTTATTTTAGAAACTCAGATAATTTATTCATTATGTACCAAATGTTTATTAAACATCTACTATATAGCAGGTACTGTTCTAGGCATATGGATAAAATGATGATCAAATGCTGGCACCAAAAAAAATAGCACTAAATGGTGGGTTGGTAAGGCAAAGTTGAGTTTATTACTTACTGATAAAAGAGACCGGTGCCTTGATGTTTTCAGTAGCGTTTCCAAGGGGAAATTGGAACACTTATAAGGTTTTGGGGTCTGGTCTAAGGGGGTTTTTCAGTTTAGGGGGCTTGATTAGGATTGGATAAGAATCATGGTATAATAGGTTAGGATTAGAACACACAGCAAGGTAAAGGTTTTAAAGAGTCTTGAGAGTGTGTTAGTTTTTATTGCCGCTTCAACAAATTACCACAAACTTAGAGGCTTAAAATAACACAAATTTATCATCTTACAATTTTATAAATCAGAAGTCTGACACAGGTCTCCCTGTGTTAAGATCAGAGTGATGGCAAGACTGCTCCTTTCCAGAGGCTCTTTTCCAGAGGCTCTTTTCCATCTTCTAGAGGCTGCCCACATTCCTCGGCTTGTGACCCCCTTCATCCATCTTCACAGTCAGCAAGGGCTGGTTGACTCCTTCTTAAATCACATCCTCTGACCTTCTGTTCTGACTCCCTCTTCTGCTTTTGAGAGCCCTTGTGATTACTGCGGACCAACTCAAATAATTTAGGATAATCTCTCTATATTAAGGTCAGCTGAATTAGTAACCTTAATTCCATCTGCCACCTTAATTTCATTTTGCATGTAACATAGCATATTCAAAGGTTCCAGGGATTAGTATGTAAACACCTTTGAGGGGCCACTATTCTGCCCACCACACAGTGTAAACTGTCATTTAAAGTCATCTGTTGAATGGGGAAGGTATGGGTTGGGAGTTTGAGGTTAGCAGATGCAAACTGTTGTCTATAGAATGGATAAACAACAAGGTCCTACCATATAGCACAGGGAGCTATATTCAATGTCGCACAATAAACCATAGTGGAAAAGAATATGAAAAAGAATATGTATATGTATATATATATAACTGAATCACTTTGCTGTGCAGGAGAAACTACACAACAATGTAAATCAACTACACCTCAGTAAAAATAAATAGGGAATTCCCTGGCAGTCCAGTGGTTAGGACTCTGGTCTCCCACTGCGGGAGGCCCGGGGTACGATCCCTGGTTAGTTGGGGAACTAAGATCCTGCAAGCCGTGTGGTGCAGCCAAATAAATAAGTAAAATTAAGTCATCTATTGAAAAGTTGACTAGGTTTTTGTTCATTTAAATGAGACTTTGAGAAGTTTCTGAAATGAAAAGTTGCAATTTTTCTGTTCCTGGTCAAATGTTCCTGGAATAGTAGTAATGTTGAAGATGACAATGAAATAATAAAATTATGTTAACGTTGACAGTAATCCATGTAGATATTTAATGTTGACAGTAATCCATGTGGATACAGACAGTTTCAATTCTCAGTGTCTGACTTTGCAGCCATTTTTCAGCCTGAGTTGGAGAACATTAACATCTAGAGCCATGATCAGTCCAAATCTTCACTGTTACATGAGGTGTCATGATTACGAATCAAATTTCTGGGGGATGGTTGTTTCAAATTGCACAAGTACCAGGTTTTCCCATTTGTAATCCTTCTGGGGAACATTGGACAACACATATCTCAGTTACCACATCTGAGGGGCAAGGAAGCTGGAGTATTTTTTTAATTGTTATTTATTTATTTATTCACTTATTTGTCTGCGCTGGGTCTTAGCTGCAGCACGCGGGATCTTCCTTGCCGTGTGAGGGATCTTCCTTGCCGTGTGCAGCATCTTCGTTGAGGCATGCGGGATCTTTTAGTTGCTGCATGCGGGCTCTTAGTTGCGGTATGCGGGGTCTAGTTCCCTGACCAGGGATTGAACCCGGGCCCCCTGCACTGGGACCCCGGAGTCTTAACCACTGTGCCACCAGGGAAGTCCCTGGGGTATTTATATAACTACTCCTGTTGATCACTGTTGAGGGCTTTCTAGCAACTTCGGCCTGTTACATGTAAGTAGAGCAAACTACAGCAACCAGAGACGTTTTTCAGGCAAATAAAATCAGGAACATCTGCATAATTCAAAGTTACACTGTTATTCCTGAAATGGTAGAGGTGAGGGACATGGGCGGGCAACATCCATGTCTGCTTCAATGATAATTACTGTACATACTATGTGCCGGGCACAAAGCTAAACATTTTCAGATGCATTATTTAATTTTTTTAACCTTTTCCTCTCTATCTTTTCCGCTACCAGCATGCCACTGAAACTACTCACCAAGATCACCATCAGTTCCCACACTGTCAAATCCAAAAGTTGAATCTTTGTCTTTACCTTACTAGTGTTTAACACAGTTAACCATTTTTTCTTGTTTGAGACACTTCCTTCTCCTGGTTTTTGAGAGGCCACACTCTCCAAGTTTCCCTTCTGGCTGCTGCTTTTCAGTCTCATTTGCAGGAGATCCTTTCCCTTTCCCTGACTTCTGAATAGAGGTGTCTCAAGACTTGATCTTTAGCTCTTTGCTCTCTCTTTCTTTCTGGGATCATTCACTTAGCATAATGCCTTTGAGATCCGTCTATTGTTGTTGCATGTCTCAGTAATTTATCCCTTCTTATTGCTGAGTAGTATTCTTTTTCTGTAAAGGCCAGATAGTAAATATTTTAGGCTTTACAGGCCAAATGGCAAAAATCAAGGATTTCGTGTAGGTACATAATAGGTTAAAATTTTTTTCTGTCAATTTTTCATGAAATTCAAAATGTAGTAATTAAGCTTTGTAATTCAAGTCTACTAATGAGAATAATAATTTTTCTTTTTTGGCAGGGAGTGGGGATAACATTTCACTTACTTGGGATTCAAAGTTATATTTACTATCATCAAATGTGATTTCAGATATTCTTCTGTTAATGTTTATCTGTTGTAAAGTTTTATGTATTTAATTTTGAAAACATCTCTTCACACAGATAGGTACTGCCAAATACTGATATCAATACACTGGCATGTGATATTAGTTAAGAATATTCATTGCTGGGAATTCCCTGGTGGTCCAGTGGTTAGGACTCCATGCTTTCACTGCCTCAAAGTCCAGAAACCTCCATGGGCACTGTAGTTCAAGCTTAGAAAAAATATATGCTGCAAATCTGTATGGTAATAGACATTTTACTTATAACTTTGAACAGCACAGGAAGTATACAAAACAACTTGGTATTGTGATTCAAAAAAGTTGTTGCTGAAATGACTTGTCTGCAGTAAAATTTCACATATAAACAGTTTGCCTTGGAACTTAGGTTGAACTTGTTAATAAGCATTATTGGGTCTTCAGTAAAAGTTAATTTCCAAGCCATTTAGTGTTCAACAGTCGTTGAGGGCACTT
The DNA here is from genome assembly GCF_003031525.2 of Neophocaena asiaeorientalis asiaeorientalis. Taxonomy (NCBI): domain Eukaryota; kingdom Metazoa; phylum Chordata; class Mammalia; order Artiodactyla; family Phocoenidae; genus Neophocaena; species Neophocaena asiaeorientalis. Next base: position 126,249 of record NW_020173499.1, on the reverse strand, counting down.
ATTCACAAAAACTTCCATCTGACAACATTATTCCCATTAGCCAAAAGGTGGAAGCAACCCAAGTGTCCATTGATGGATGAATGGATAAGCAAAATGTGGTATATTCATTAACAAAATATTATTCAACCTTAAAAAGGAAGAGAAATTTGCACATGCTACAACATGAATGAACCTTGAGGATATTATGCTAAGTGAAATAAGCCAGTCACGAAAAGACAAACACTGTATGATTCCACTTAGAAGAGATACCAAGAGTAGTTAAATTCATAGAGACAGATAGGAGAATACAGTTGTCAGGGGCTGGGGTGGAGGAAATGCGGAATTATTGTTTAATGGGTATAGAGTTTCAGTTTTGCAAGATGAAACAAGTTTTGGAGGTGGATGGTGGTGATGGTTGCACAATAATGGGCATGTACTTAATACCACTGAACTGTACATTAAAAATTGGTTAAGATGTTAAATTTTATGTTATATGTATTCTACCACAATTTAAAAAAATTTCTATCTCAGTCCAGAGCTCAGATAATCACAATAATACTTTACCATTACTAAGCCATCAAACTGCTGTGTGGTACAGCAAGTCAGAATATTCAGGTTTATTTCTAAAAAAATTCCTGGAACACATGGTGGTTAAGTCCAGAAGAGCAAATGAAATTCACTGTTGATAATGTTGGTCTGATGACACATGATAAATTCAAATATTTGCAACAGGCTTTAAACACCTTACATTTTCAAAAGCTTTGTAAATCTGTCCAACTAAGCTTTTTCTCCTCCACACATATTGGTACCACCATCAATTATAACACATCTTATTCAGCTCAACGGCAGGTTATACTGAATTAGGGTTTCCTTAACTTCTTTGAAAATATTCTCATGTGTAGTTGTCCCACACAGACTACTCTTAGTGGTAATTCTTCAAACTCAACATTGATTCCTTGAATAAGCAACTGACTGGTATCAGTAACTTCTGTGTACTCATCAAGAGTCAAGTACATATATATATGAATGGAATAGGATTGAAAGTCTAGACATAAGTCCTCATATTTATGGTCAGTTGATTTTCAACAAGGATTCTAAGACAATTCAATTGGCAAACAATAGTCTTTTCAACAACTCGTGCTGGGACAACTGGATACCCATATACAAAAGAATGACATTGGACTCCTACTTCACAACATACAAAAATCAGCTCAAAATGAATCCAAGCCCTAATTGTAAAAGCTAAAACTATAAAACTCTTAAAAGAAAACATAGGCATAAATCTTCAATGGTTTATTAGATTAGATATGACACCAAAAGTACAAGCAACAAAAGAAAAACATAAACTGGACTTCAACAAAATTAAAAAGTTTTGTGCTTCAAAGGACAACATCAACAAAGTGAAAAGACAAAAGACAAATACCCGGTTTTTGAAAAATGCACAGAGGTTTTGTTTTCTTTTGTTTTGGCTTTCCTCAAAAGATTAAGCATAAAGTTACCATATAACCCAGAGTTTTAAGAATACACCCAAGAGAATTTTTAAAAGTCCTCAAAAAACTTGCACATGAATGTCCATGGCAATATTATTCATAATAGCCAAAAGATGGAAAACAACATCAATGTCCAACTATGAATGGATAAACAATGTGGCATGTCCATACAATAGAATATTATTTGGCAATAAAAAGAAATGAAATACTGATATATGCTACACTATAGATAACCTTGAAAACTTTATGCTGACTGAAAGAAGTCAGCACAAAGGACAATACACAGTATGCTTCCATTTATATGAAATGTTCATAATAGGCAAATCTACAGAGACCGAAACAGATTAGTGGTTACCTACGGCTGGGTGCCTGGGGGCGAAATGGGTAACGACTGCTAATGGATACAAGGTCTCTTTTGAGGGTGATAAAAATGTTCAAAAATTGATTCTGGTGTTGGTTGTACAACTCTGAATTGTATACTTTCAATGGGTGAATTGTATGGCATGTTCATTATATCTCAAGGAGCTATTACAAAAAAATTAAAGAGTCAAGGAAAACCAGTCGATATGACTTAGCTTGTGTCTTAATTGACTATTGATGTTGCTCTCAATGTCTTCAGCTCTGAGTAACTGTTCTCACAGAAAGGCTAATAATCTTAAGTTTATTTTCTGTGGATATATTTCTTTGGCTGCTACAATCAAACATGATGTAATGAACCTGACATCAGTAAATGACTTTCCCTGCTTGCATAATGAGTCACTCAGAAACTTTGGTTAAAGCCTCTTTTTCATTTTTTAAATTGTTTGAAGAAATTCAGTTGGAATGAGATATTCCATTTAAAATTTCCAATGTCTTTTATGATCAGAAGTCCCATTCGTTTCTGCAATATTCTATTGGTTGCACAAGTCAGCCCTATCCAGTGTGAGAGGGGACTGTACAAGGACATGAATACCAGGACTCAAAAGCCATTGGGAGCCATTTTAGAGGCTGCCTACCACAATGCCTTGTTAAGAAAAGGGAATCAACAAAAAATATTGCTGTAAAAATGATCCTAATTCAAACATTAAGAAAAGTAGTTAGTACAAATTCACACATTGCTCATAGTCTCTATACATATCTGCAACCCCAAAATAGAATCCAAGGATACTATTAAGGCAAATGAGAATATTAATGATTTTGTTATTATTAATTTATTCATTCTTTCAACAATTATTGGTAGAGTGCCCAAGCACTCTCGGTCTTAGGGGCAGTAGTGAACAAATAGTCCTTGTTTTCATGGGGCTTCCATTTTAGTGGAGAAGAAAGACACACACACACACACACACACACACACACACACACAACTCTAAATTTCTGGGTATAAATGTAAAGAAGAAAAAGCAGAGCAAAGGGATAGAATGAGTTCAGGGGTTATTTCAGCTAGGCTGTCTAGGAAAAACTTCTCAAAGGAGATAAGCGGAAGCTTGAATGTGGTCTTTGAATAAATGTTTACTTTAAAATATATGAGCTTTAGGTTTTTAAAATTATTGCATAACAAATTGCTCAAAACTTAGTGGATTAACACAACAATAACCAATTATTATCTCTCACAATTTCTGAGGGTCAGGAATTCAGGTGTGGCTTTGCTAGACAGTTCTGGCTTGGGTCTCTTAAGAGGCTGTAGTCATGTGAAGACTTAACTCCGGATGGAGGACCTCCTTCCCAGGTGGCTCCTGGATGTGACTGGCAGGCTGTTGCTTGGAGGACTCAGTTCCTCTCCATACGGGTCTTTCTACAAGGTTGCTTGAGTATCCTCATACCACAGAGGCTGGTTCATCCTAGAGTGAATGTTTCAAGAGACAAGGCAGAAACTGCAATGCCTTTTATGACCTAGCTTCTGAAGTCACACACTGTCACTTTTGTACCATTCTACTGGTCACAGAGGTTAGCCCTTATTCTTTTTTTTTTTTTTTTTTT
>NW_020173499.1:90416-122607 GCF_003031525.2 Neophocaena asiaeorientalis asiaeorientalis | reverse complement strand
GTCACAGAGGGAAGCCCTTTTTTTTTTTTTTTTTTTTTTTTTGGTTAGCCTTTATTCAGTGTGGGAAGGGACTATACAAGGCCATAAACAACAGGAAATAGGATCTTTGGGAACCGTCTAGAAGGGTAGTTATACCAATCCAAACCATAGTTTTCCTTCATATGATTTCAAGCAATTTACACAGGAAAAAAAACTCACTAATGAACAGTAAAGTCTACATTTTTTTTATATTGGTTCAATTTCATTTCCAGTACTTATCCACATGCATAACCTGTGTACATTAACACTTATAGAAGACTCCACCCAACAAGAGCAGAATATACATTCTTTTCATAGTGCACTCAGAACATTTACTAAAGTGTATTTACTAATGTAGTCCATATTCCAGATTGTAAAACAAGTCTCAATAAAGGTAAAAGGATTCAAGTCATACAATATATTTCCAGGTATTATATCTGACCACAGTGGAATTAAACTAGAAATCAATAACAGAAACATCTCTGGAAAACCCCTAATATATGGAAACTGAATAATACACTCTATATAACCCATGGGTCAAAGAAGAATTCCAAAGGAAAAATTAGACAATATTTTCTATTTCATGTATAAATTTAAATGTTTATAAAAGTACAAAATCACATTTTTGAAGATGTGAGTTCTCTTTGTGGGAAAATTTTTAACTAAAAATTCAATTCCTTTATAAATATACAAGTATTTAGTTCATCTGTTTATTCTTTTTTTTGTTTTTTTTTTGTTTTTGTTTTTGTTTTGCGGTACGCGGGCCTCTCACTGTTGTGGCCTCTCCCGTTGCGGAGCACAGGCTCCGGACGCGCAGGCTCAGCGGCCATGGCTCACGGGCCCAGCCGCTCCACGGCATGTGGGATCTTCCCAGACCGGGGCACGAACCTGTGTCCCCTGCATCGGCAGGCGGACTCCCAACCACTGCGCCACCAGGGAAGCCCTCATCTGTTTATTCTTGAGTGAAACTTGTTAGTTCGGGTTTCAAGGAATTTTTCCATTTTACCAAATTTATTTTATTATTTATTTATTTATTTTGGGGTATGTGGGCCTCTCACTGTTGTGGTCTCTCCCGTTGCGGAGCACAGGCTCAACGGCCATGGCTCACATGTTCCATGGCATGTGGGATCTTCCTGGACCGGGGCACGAACCCGTGTCCCCTGCATCGGCAGGCAGACTCTCAACCACTGTGCCACCAGGGAAGCCCTTACCTAATTTATGAATTAGGTATTGAATGAATACCTAAATGAATAAAGTTGTCTTACTATTCCCTTAGTGTCTTTTTAATATATGTGGAATCTGTAGTGATAGCATCTCTCTATTTCTGATATTGGTCATTTGCCTCTTCTCTCTTTTTGTTCTGAGCTGTCTGGCTAGAGATTTATTGATTTTATTAATCTTCTCTTAGAACTACCTTTTATGTTATTTTATTTTATCTCATTTTATTTACTTATTGGCCACACCGAGGGGCTTGTGAGATCTTATTTCCCTGACTAGGGATCGAACCCAGGCCCTCGGCAGTGAGAGCGAGGAGTCCTAACCACTGGACTGCCAGGGAATTCCCATAGAACTACCTTTTAGATTCATTGACTTTCTCTATGGTTTGTTTTCTATTTCATTGATCTCTGCTCTTGATCTTTATTATTTCCTTTCTTCTGTTTGTTTCGGGATTTATTCGCTCTTCTTTTTCTAGTTTCTTAAGGTGCAAGCTGAAGTCGTTGTTTTGAGAACTTTCTTTTTCTCTAATATTTAGTGCTATTAATTTTCCCTAAGTATGCATCAGAAGCATCCCACAAATGTTCTGCTTTCATCTTTGGTTAATTAAAAGTATTTTGGGGGAAAAAAAAGTATTTGGGGGACTTCCCTGGTGGTCCAATGGTTAAGACTCTGTGCTTTCACTGCTGAGGTGCCAGGTTCGATCCCTGGTTGGGGAACTAGTATCCCACAAGCTGGGCAGAGTGGCCTATATATATATTTGTAATATTCCTTTTGAGTTCATGAGTTCATTTTTTTAAATTAATTTATTATTTATTTTTGGTTGCGTTGGGTCTTCGTTGCTGCACACGGGCTTTCTCTAGTTGCGGTGAACGGGGGCTGCTCTTCATTGCGGTGCATGGGCTTAATTGCGGTGCGCGGGCTTCTCTTTGTGGTACGCAGGCTTCTCATTGCAGTGGCTTCTCTTGTGGCAGAGCACGGGCTCTAGGCACTTGGGCTTCAGTAGTTGCGGCACCAGGGCTCAGTAGTCCTGGCTTGTGGGCTCTAGAGTGCAGGCTTAGTAGCTGTGGCGCACGGGCTTAGCTGCTAGGCAGCATGTGGGATCTTCCCGGATCAGGGATCGAACCCATGTGCCCTGCATTGGCAGGCGGATTCTTAACCACTGTGCCTCCAGGGAAGTACGAATGAGTTTATTTTTGATCCGTGAGTTATATAGAAGTGTTGTTATTCAGTTTCCATATATTGGGGAATTATCTAGAGATGTTTCTGATATTGATTTCTAGTTTAATTCCACTGTGGTCAGATATACCTTGTCTGTACTGTAAACAAAGAAAAACAAAAGAGCATTTTTCTCACCACCCAATTCTATAGGGATTAACCTGCTGCAGACACTCACAGACAGTGCAGTCCGTGCTTCAGACAGAGGAAATGACGATATCAGGATGCTCTGCACTTTTGACAAGGAGGCCCCTTAGATGTATATCTCAGGAAGAATTTTAATGAACTCAGATTCTTGCATCTTCCCACACATTGGAAAGCACTAAAATCATATAGACATCATGAGATATCTATTCTTTGTGATCAAAAGTAATCTTTTACCAAGATGTATACTTGAGTGCCAAAAATATCACATATAAACTGGCTTCTCTCCCACCTCTTTGGAGCAGTTTACTCAGAGCTACTGAGTAGCTGTCTGCTGGGCTATAGTCCTCAGTAAGACCTTGAATGAAACTCATAACTCTGACTCACTTTGCTGTACAGCAGAAACTAACACAACATTGTAAATCAACTATACCCCAATAAAAGTTAATTTAAAAATTTTCTTTCAGGGACCTCCCTGGTGGTCCAGGGGTTAAGAGTTCACCTTCCAATGCAGGGAACGCAGGTTCAGTCTCTGGTGAGGGAACTAGGATCCCACATGCCGTGGGGCAAGTAAGCTCAAGAGCTCTAGAGAGCAGCAACTGGAGAGCCCTCATGCCGCAACGAAAGATCCCGCATGCCACAGCAAAGATGCCGTGTGCTGCAACTAAGATCCGACGCAGCCAAATAAATAAATATTCAAAAAAATTCTTTAAGTTGACTTGAATTCTTTTAGCTTTATTGAGACTTGTTTTACAATCTGGAATATGGGCTACCTTGGTAAATATACCTTAGTAAATATTCTGGATGCACTTTCAAAAGAATGCTACTGTTGGATGGAGTGTTCTATAAATGCTAATTATGTTAAATTGGTTGGTTGAATTGTTCAAGTCTTCTATACCTTAGTGATTTTCTGTCTACTTGTTCTGCCAGTTACGGAGTATCGGTATTGAAATCTTTGACTATACTTGTGGATTTGTCTATTTCTCATTTTATTATTTCCATCAGTTTTACTTCACATATTTAAAAAATCTGTTATTATGTATAAATGTTTAGGATCATTATGTCCTCCTGATGAATTGACCACCTTGTCATACACAGTGACTTTCTTTGGCCCTGGTAATATTCTTTCTTCTGAAATCTACTGGTCTGATATTAATATAGTCTCTCTAGTTTTCCTTTTATTAGTGTTAGTATACCTATGTGTGTGTTTATATTTAAGGTGCATTTCTGGTTGGCAGCGTGTCTTGCTCTTTTATCCAATCCGATAATCCCTAACTTTTAATTGGAGTGCTTAGATCATTTATATATAATGCGATTACAGACATGATTAGGTTTAAATCTGTCATGTTGATATTTATTGTCTATTTGTCCCATTTGAGTTTGTTTTCTTTTCCTCTTTTACTTTCTTTTTTTTTTGAATTCCATTTATTTCCTTTGTTGGGTTATTAGCTATAGTGCTTCGTTTTGTTATTTTATTGGTTTATAGGGTTCATAGTATATTTAATCATTCCCCGCTAGGACTTTCCCCGAGAGAAATGAAAGCATATATCCACACAAAGACTTATACATGAATGTTCATAGCAGCTTTATTTGTAATAGCCAAAAACTGGAAACAGTCTAAATGTCCATCAATACATGAATGGATAAACGAATCTGGTATATCCATACAGTGGGATACTACTATCAATAAAAAGGAATGAACTGTTGACAGCCATAAGAACAAGACTGAGTCCCAAAATAATTATGCTGAAAGAAGGCAGACCAAAAATGTACATACTATATAATTCTATTTATATAAATTCAAAAAATGCAAACTATTCCATAGTTAAATAAACTATATTTGTGGTTGTCTGGGGATTGGTGGGGGATAGGGTAAGCAAAGAGGAATGGGTGGGAAGGATTCCAAAAGGGCACATGGACGCTTTGTGGGGCAAGGTTTAATTATCTCGTTTGTGGTGATGATTTCATGAGTGTATACATATGTCAAAATCTATCAAATTATACACTTTAACTATGTGCAGATTATTGTAGGTCAAGTGCATCTCATAAAGTTTTAAAAAGAAAATTGAAGGGAATTTCCTGGCGGTCCAGTGGTTAGGCCTCGGCACTTTCACTGCCGTGGCCGAGGTTCAATCCCTCTTTGGGGATCTGCAAGCCACACAAGAAAGAAAAAAGAGAGAGAGAGAAGGAAAGAAAGAAAGAAAGGAAGGAAGGAAGGAAGGAAAGGAAGAAGGAAAGAAAGAAAAAATTGGAAAGTAAGGAAATAAAAAGTGTAGTTTATAATCTTACCACCCAAATATGATAACTATTAGCAACCTGGTCACTATCAAACTCTATAGACACATTTTCAGATACCCAAGTGGTATCTGAAAATGTTCACAAACTAATATTCCATTGTTAAAAATAGTTTGACATTTCTCCCATTGCTAGCGTCAGTTTATATTTGCCAAGGTAGTAGTTGCTATTATTGTTATAATTATACTGAAATGAATACTTTTATTATACAGTCATCCAGACAACAGATCTTGAAACCTTCCTAGGTATACCTCTCTTACCACCAAAATCAACTGATCACTAAATTCTGTCATTTCTACCTTCTCAATCTCTCTCATATGTCACCTCCTTTCCACTCTCATCTTTAATGTGTTAAGTTAGTATAATTGTGTTAGGCTTGCATCAGTTACAAACAAGAACACAAAAATCATACAACAGAGACTCTACTGTAAGGGGATGTGTTCCCTCTGGCCTTGCAGAGAGTGATGGGGATGAGTAGCTGTATCAAGGCTCTGAGGACCAACGTCCCCAGGAGTGACCCTCATTATTCTTCTGAAAAAGTGAAATAATATCTCTCATTCTTTTATCATAATGTTAAAGATATTAAACCAATAAATCTAGTAAAATGTGAAAAAATCAATTTTTCTTGGACATTTAAATGTTGATTACAAGCTGATTAACTAAATAACTATATTTTATATATCTGAGTATTAATCACACACATATATATATTTGCATGGGCTCAACAACTCTTTCTCGGCCAAATACACCTCCCTTGAAAGGCTTTACCAAACTCTCCCTGCAATTTTCTACTCTAAGCTCTCTAGTGACTTAAGCTTGCACCACTTAAGACATGTCTGTAAGTGTTTAATAGCCTATGAATCTTCAGAGGACAAAGACAGGTACTTAATACTAGCTGTTAAATTTTATGTGAATGAGTGTTTTCTCCTTTGTCCACATACTCACTGATTCCCCTCAAGGCAGCTAACTAGTTAGGGATGATTTTCTTTGTGCAAGTATCTAGTTGTATTGGCTTATATGTTTAGTGATCCTATGGATTTGCCTAGTACAGAACCAATCTTTTCAGAGTACCCTCAGGACTTCTTAAGGAAGGGAATTGTTTTATCAAGTGTATACCACAATGTCCATGTAAAAATGTTACCCAATAGTTCCATGGTTTTTCATTCTTGATTTTTTCCAGAATTTTGGGGAGAGTAAGATCCAGTGCTGGGGATTTATCAACGAAGTTTAATCGCATTTATTATCTATAACCCAAGTGGCTTGTAGCATATGGCAACTTGTACTATGTCTTATTTAATTTTAAATTAACATAGTATTCATTAATCATAGCAGGTTGAACCCAGGTGTATACTACTGCTAACTCACAGTATGTCACATTCAAGTAATAAAAAATAATAATAATAAAAATAAACCCACTGAAACAGCACAAACAGGAGAGGAGTACACAGGGGTACAGTTTCTTACATAAACTTAGCACCACCCTTTCTGTCTTCGAGCACTCCTTGCACCTTGGCTGATGAGTGTATGGTACCATCAAGTTTAGAGCCTTTGCAAAGTTCTGTGGCATAAATTGGTTTGCTTACCGTTGACTTTCCGTCACTGTAGACCAACAATTTGGCCTTGTTTTGTTGTTTAAGTTGGCATTCAGGATCCTATCAACTTTCCAGCTTCCAAAAGAGTTGCAATTTCTCATGTTTCATCTCCTCTACTTTTCTCTTTGCCTTATGGGTTTATGCTCTTTGTTTCTTTTCCACCATTTTAGTTAGGTGTGTAACAAACATGGGTTCAATTTGCTATGTTTCAATGAAAGTCTTCTTTCCATTGCTCTCAATGATTTTGTGTGTGTCTCCCCAACAGATAGTGAACTCCAAGGAAATCACTGTTGAAGTGTTATTTATACATCGTGGTACAGTACCTTCCAAATAGGAGTTATACTGTTTGTGTTTATTACTCATTACCTTGAATAGCATGTACAAGTGTCTTTGGGGGTACACAAAAGACTTTTCAAGGACATTGGCAATTTCCAGGTCCTCAACTTCCATCTGTAACCTCTCCTAAAATTCATCTGAGAATGTCTGCGACCCAGGTATTGTACTGGCTTTCCTTTCTCTCTTCCTCTCTCACACTGTCTTTCTCCCTCTTTCACACACACCACCACCACCACCACCACCACACCTACATCTTTTTATTTATTTATTTATGGCTGCCTTGGGTTTTCGCTGCTGCGCGCAGGCTTTCCCCACTTGCGGAGAGTGGGGGCTACTCTTCGTTGCGGTGCGTGGGCTTCTCACTGAAGTGGCTTCTCTTGTTGCGGAGCACGGGCTCTAGATGCGTGGGCTTCAGTAGTTGTGGCAAGTGGGCTCAGTAGTTGTGGCTTGCGGGCTCTAGAGTGCGGGCTCAGAAGTTGTGGTGCACAGGCTTAGTTGCTCCGTGGCATGTGGGAATCTTCCCGGACCAGGGATTAAACCAATGTCCCCTGCACTGGCATGCGGATTCTTAACCACTGCACCACCAGGAAAGTCCCCACACCTAAATCTTTTTATGGCACAATTTCCCCAGGATGTATAAACCCACAGGACAGTATATAAAAATACAATTTGAAATATTACTTTGGGCCAATTTCTTTCAATTAAGGCACCATAACCCAAGGTCTGAATATGGATATACATTTGGCCTATGTCTCAATTTAGATATACTGTAGAGTGGGGGATGGGAGGAAGTAATGACAAATTTTTTTTTTTTGACTGCACGGTGCAGAATGTGGGGTTTTAGTTCCCCGACCAGGGATCGAAACCTCGTCCTCCGTCCTCTGCATTGGAACCACGGAGTCTTAACCACTGGACCACCAGGGAAGTCTCTAATGGCAATTTTTAATTGAAGACTTTGTCTCTTCCACCTGTTGTCAAAGACCTTTGCTGCTGAGGAAGAGTCCTGTGAAAGTAAAAAAAGCTAAGCTGAGAAATGTTGAATTAACTAATTTCTTCCTGCTAATGGCAGGTCTCCATGTCTTAACTACCTACCTTAGAACACTATTATACAAAATGTATAAGAAACCTACTAAGACATCACCCAGATCATGGATTCTAAACACCATTCTCCAATTAAAAACCAGGGCAGGCCCCTTGGAGAAGTGGTTGCTTCCAAAGATGGGGCAAGGAGTCCACAAGATGAACCCGGAACATCTTGTGGTCCCACAAAGTAAGGAAGTCCTAACAAAAAGATGAGGATTTGTTGAAAGAATGAAGGAGCCTACATGAAGGAACTCTTCTAATAGCCAAAGGTGTAAGAATTTGAGCAACAAAGCAACACTATTATTGAATTTTAACCCACAGAACAAAATAAACATCCAGGAGTCCACAGTACCATTGATTAAATGAATGGGGGAGAAGAGGCAGCTCTTCCTTAAGAGTATAATTCCAATTAGTGTAGAAGTAAAGAGGGAAATGGAAAATCACCATTTGCAAAACATCACAGTAATAATTGTTCTAGACAAGATCCACTAAAAGTAGTGGCTGACCGTAAGGACAATTTGCAAAGTCTCAAAGTATCTCCTCCAAGATATCTATCAACTAAAAGGGGAAAGACAGTAACTTTGCAATGGAGAAACCTGATGAAACCACCTTCACCAAGTAATCAAGGTCAACATCACCAATAATAAATGACTTATTGACATTGGGAATTCTTCATTTCTGTGATATTCTTCCAAAAAGCATAACATCAGTTCAGTCATGAGAAAACACTAGGCAAACCCAAATTGAGGGACATTAGACAAAATAACTGATCAATACTCTTCAAAAGTGACAAGGGCATGAAAGACAAGGAAAGACTAAGGAACTCAGCCTCAGACTTATAAGTAACTAAATGTACTTTCTGGGTAATATAATGGAACAGAAATAGAACATTACTGGGAAAGCTGATGAAATATGAGTAAGGCTTTTGACTTAATTAACAGTAGTTTATCAAATATTAATTTCTTGGTTCTGATCATTGTACTATGGTTATATAAGATGCTAACATTAGGGGAAGCTAGGTGAGGTATACACGGAAATTGTAATATTTTTACAAATTTTCTGTAAATCTACAATCAGTTCAAAATAGCAAGTTAAAAAAGTAAATAGCGGGGCTTCCCTGGTGGCGCAGTGGTTGAGAATCTGTCAAAAAAAAAAAAAAAAAAAAAAAGTAAATAAAACCATGACTATAAAGTACACCTTCTCTGTATTTTTTTCCATTTCCAGTGCTAACTTGGCCTAATGTCATCTTTTGATCCCAAGACAAATTTCCTATATTATATACTCATACTAACAAATGTTTGTGGAGTGAAACCTATGATCTAATTATGTCTCCTTTTGATATGTTTGTGGTTGTGGTTGAGAAATAATACATTTATTACATTTGCCAGGGATTCAACATCCAGAGTTCTGCTTTTAGGCAGGATGGGGAGAAACTCTTTGGAAGTTACTCTCTACTTTGCCATTGATTCTGCTTTTTTGAGTAAACTGTGTGACTAGAATAAAGTTCCTGTCCTCTGTACTTTCCCAGGTATACCTTTTAACATCTGTAATAGTAAAAATAATTAGAATTTAAATGCTCTTACCATGTAAATGGATGAGGTGGCATTAAGTAAAACAGCAAAGAGATAAAAGCAGCTTATTAAGCTCGTCAGCTCAAACTGAGCTTTATTTAACTGCAAGTGATGTAACCTATGTACACATTTGTTTCCCTTCCAAGTTTAACTGCTAAAATTGCCCTTACAGAGATTACATTGTAAATTGTATTTCGTTAGTAATTTATTAAATTTGCCTGTCAATACATGTATGCCTGTCATACATTCTGTATGGAGCCTTAAAATGATGTTTTGAGAGTTTATTTACAATCATTGAAAGCAACGGTTCTGTAAAACAGGTAATTACAGCTCTTTAAGCTCACAACATACATATATTTAAACATTTAAATAGAAGTCCATTTTCTTCAAAAGTAATTTTCTACTGCTTTTTCATAAAAATATAAAAAGACAACATCTGTAGTTTTAAAAAACCTATATTTAACCCAAATCAAGATTTTTCTACAAATGATACCTCTTTCCAAAAAGTTTAAAAGACATCACAAAATAATGTGATGTTAAACCAAATAATTTCACCATGGCCTGGTACTTTACTTTTAAGAAATACTGTGCAGTATTTCTTTTTAAATTTTCATGCTAGATTTCAACTGTGTATATGCTATGTCAACACACCAGATTAATCCAAGTCATTCATATTTATGCAGTAGACTGTCATATACGACCAGTTACCATATGAACTGTCATACCACAATTGCAAAATGGTAAAAGGCAATCTTTATGAAAACTTAATATTTCAGTAAAAGGCAACCAACATCACTCTAATTTTCTGTAAAAATTACCTCTCTTCCTCCTACCATTTTTTTCCCCTTTGAATGGTACCTTTTATAGCATATCAACACACAAAGGTATTTATATCACTTTTACTTAAGTTAGCTTTTTTTTTTTTTTTTTTTTCCCCAGTACGCGGGCCTCTCACTGTTGTGGCCTCTCCCATTGCGGAACACAGGCTCCGGACGCGCTGGCTCAGCAGCCATGGGTCACGGGCCCAGCCGCTCCGCGGCATGTGGGATCCTCCCGGACTGGGGCACAAACCCGCGTCCGCTGCATCGGCAGGTGGACTCTCAACCACTGTGCCACCAGGGAAGCCCTAAGTTAGCTTTTTAAATGACTGTTTTCTTTTCTGATACAATGAATTTATCAAAAGGCACCAAGATTAGAGTCCTATGTAGTTTCAGAATTTTGTTCCTTTTTAAGTTCCTCTAGGATAATTTTTGTCATAAAAGGGTAACTCTAAGAACCAGAAGAAAATGAATGACACAACACAGTAACTTAAAACTTGTACCATCCAAAAGGTATAAATTTATTAATAGATTCCTTGAACTCTTCACTTAGGAGAAGAAGTCAAAACAACTTTCTGAACATAAACATAAAAATAGAGCACATTTATTAACAGTAGGAAAACTCTAAGCTTATAGAGTTATTAAATCTTACATAGTAACATACAGCCAAAAGCATTAGAAATTCACTGTCAGATAGATATTCTGATGCATTATCCTGAAAATATGTCTGATACATAGCACTAACGTAACAAAGTATGGCATTTATTTCACAGGGAGAAAAGATAGGTTTCATCACAAAAAGATTTACTAGATTTCAGCTTTGATTAATTTTAGAGATATATTTTAAAGATAAAAAAAACAAGATTCACCCCTAAAATAAAAAAAGTCTTTATATATATAATCCCTTATTAATACTCTTTATGCTCTTACAATGTAAAACATTTAGAAACTTTTGAACTCTAAAAATTTTGATCAGTTAACCTGTTTTGTCTTAACACATTCTAAATTCCCTTCTGAGAATCGCATTAATGTTTTTAGTCCATCAGTCCAGCATGGATGGAACAATTCTATTTCTTTTTCTTCTTCTTTGGTGGTTCATCCTCAGAGCTACTATTTGTGCTGCTGCTGCTGCTACTGGAAGAGCTGGAATCTGAGTCTGAATCTGAGGACGAGGAAGAGCTTGTGGAGGAGGCTGAAGATGATGAACTGGAGGAGCTTTCATCAGAGTCACTGTCCTCTGAGGAGGATGAGGTAGAGGTCTCTTCACTCTCTGACGAAGAATCACTGGCTGAACTGTCACTGCTATTGCTACTGGAACTAGTTACACTCTTAGACCTATTAGACAATTATATGCATGAGAAGCTGACATTTAATAGAATGTTTAAAAGCAATTTCACTTGAGTATTATGTATATATATATATACTGAAGCTTTGCTAGCATGTTATCTCTAGATGTGATGTTTTGAGGATTGCCTAACTGTAATACCCCCACCGTGCTCACCCTGTCCCCCCAACCACAAGGTCTTTTACTACAGCAATTTAACTCTCTTGGATGGAGTCTGAGATAAGTGTACCTACTATACTATGCTCCAGAGTGAATGATGTTAGAATAAAGTTGCAGTTTAACAACTGCATGAGGTTTACTTAAACCTCATGTAGAGTGGTAAATGCTTCATAACCTTAACTACTTTATACCAGATACAGCTGGTCAATAATTTCTTACCACTCTAATAACATTTCCTAATCTAAGACAAGAGAAATTACTTACTATTTCCAGGTGTAAGGACTCTAGAAAGTTGGAGAAAAAGGATAAATGAAGGAAGAAACTCCAGATAGGTAAACAGAGGAACATATCAGAAAACAGGATGATATTTAATCATGAATTGCAAACGAGAGACTTCAGATCCAAATCTTTTAACTATTATTTTAAAATCACACACCCCATCCCTCCAACTAGTATTATATATTATCTATATAATACTAAAGCCACACATACCTTTTTTTCTTGGTCTTTCTTTCTACATTAGTTTCTCCAATGCTGATAAATGTGAAGGGGGGAAAAAGCTCCTGTTAATACAGTGATTATAAACAGCTCAAACACTTCTGCTACCCCCAAAACTTTTTTCGTTGGAGAAACACTTTGTCTTTTATAACATGTACTGAGAGTCCAGTGTTTATTGCTATAATCAAGAGGAAAGTTTCCTGTTGCAGGTGTATATGGTACATACAGTCAACTTAACCAGCACTTAAGCAAGACAAATGTTATCAACTGTACTTTAGAAGCGAGGTTAAGTTAGTAGTTAAGATGACCAAACGCACCAATTTGATTGTTTTTTAGTTTTTTCCCAACTCATCTATTTTATTTATTCATTCTTGGCGGCACTGGGTCTCCGTTGCTGTGCACAGGCCCTCTCCAGTTGCAGCGAACAAGGGCCACTCTTCTTTGCAGTGTGTGGGCCCCTCACCATGGTGGCCTCTCCTGCTGCGGAGCACGGGCTCTAGGTGCGTGGGCCCCAACAGCCATAGCACACAGGCCCAGTAGTTGTGGCTCACAGGCTCCAGAGCGCAGGCTCAGCAGCTGTGGCGCACAGGCCCAGCTGCTCCACGGCATGTGGGATCCTCCCAGACCAGGGCTCGAACCCGTGCCCCCTGCATTGGCAGGCGGACTTCCAACCACTGTGGCACCAGGGAAGCCCCTCTTTTTTAGTTTTGAACTTAGATTGACATGGCTAAATCAACTATTTAGTGAACAACAGAACAAAGCAAGTAATAGCACAACAGCTGTAATTTATAATTTGGGTTTCTAGAATGGTATTATAAATGGTCATTTCATATAAAAAAAAAGCAACCTTTAATTTAAAAAAACATTTCTTAATTGATTCACTTTGCTGTACACCTGAAACGAACACAACATTGTAAATCAACTATACTCCAATAAAAATAGAAAGTAAAAATAATTAAAAAAAAATTAAAAACTATTTCTTGTGACTTCCTTGGCAGTCTAGTAGTTAAGACTCTGTGCTCCACTGCAGGGAGCCCGGGTTTGATGCCTGGTCTGGGAACTAAGATCCTGCACGCCGTGAGGAATGGCCAAAAAACAAAAACAAACAATTTCTTTTTCTGCATGTCCCCCAAACGTTCAGTTATTTACTGCTTAAGAACCAGAGAGTTAATACTTCAAGACTGTGTTCCCTCACATTATTTATAAAGAACAAAGTCTGGAGATTTCTGAGTGAAATACACAAATGGCTTGCTGCTATATAGCTGCCAAACAACATGCATACTAAATCAGGCTTTCAAATTACAGATTTACTTCTATTACTATATACTGTCCTGTAAATTTAACATTTTTATATTCTGAACTTCTCTATATTTCCTAGATAACATTATATCCTTATTTCCTGGGTCCTCTAATATAAATATGCATTTATGTAAAGCTGTTTTACACGATGGAATTACTTACTGGAGAATTGTAATTTTTGCAGTAAAATAAGTGGTAGAAGTACATTTGTTAAGTCACACCACAAGAATGCAAGATCACTGAAATTCACACACTTCCATAATGTTATCATTGAACCAAAAAATCAGCAGTCTTTATGTAACAGAGCCAAAACCAAAATTCATGTAGTTCTATGTATTTTTAAGACCAAGATAGTTGTGTAATACAACTAGAAAAACAAAAGTAAATGTTGATATGAAATTATTCATAACTCATATTTTATTCTTTAGGACAGAGGTCTTCAAACATTTTTTGCTTACATTCCTAATAAAAGAAGTTTGAAAAATTATGTTTTTCCCCTCAAAGGGTATAAAGTCTGGCATATTATATATTAAATATTGATATTTTAAAAAGAAAATCGTTACATCATTTTGGTAACTGTAAATACCACAAAATTGGATATGTATCTTAATTAATTTTAAAAAAATAAATGAACAAGCTTATCTTTAACAACTGGTACTTTTACACTGTCCCTTTTCCTCTTTGAACTTGAATTTTTATTCTCCTTTCCCCACAGAATGTATCTTAATATATTTTCATGCCTGAAAATTTTAGTGATCACTTACATTGCTCTGCAGTAAAAATATACACATAACTTAATATTGTATCTTTTAATTACTTGTGATCATAAGGTTTTAAAAGTGTTTAAAAATTCTGAGTTGAATTACCATTATCATTACTACTATACAAATTGATTAAAACAATGTAAAATATATTATAAATTTTAGTAACTATTATACATAAAAAAATTTCACTGGAACTGTACCTCTTAATGACATGGATTTTTTTTTCTAGCTTATGTATCCATGGATCTTATTGCTTGACTATGACAGGGTTCAGTATCAATTTAATTCCTATATTTAACTTTTACAGATTTAACCCTGAGAAAGCTTGTTAACCTGAACAGGTAGATGGGAATAGAAAGAGTTTAGCTGTAGCAATGTCACTCAGTTCTCTGAATTCCTCCCATGTTATATTCCACAAGTTACGTAACAATGTATCATTAAAATATACTTTTAAATTGACAACTCAATTAGATCCTCCTTCAATTTTGCTGGGAAAAAAAATTACAAAAGAACTTGCTCCCAATACTTTGGGCCTTTTACTTTCTTACAAACACCAGTATTCTGAAAAGTCTCTAGGATTTTATACATGAGCACAATATACCAAGGTAAGATTAGAGATAGGCGAGAGGTATGCCTTTCTTTTGTGAAATTAGAGAACGGTAGGCAAGGTCTCATACAGATTTATCTTTGGAAGAAACATATATGAATATTGATAATCTAGAAACTGATTACATGTCTATTCCTGTATAACCCTTGAAGAGTCTTCCTGTCCACAAACTGGAAGACTGTTGCCTGGAAAATCCAGATGTTTAAGACACTATTATATTGCTAACGGTCCTCATGAAGGTGCTACTTCTAATATGCAGCACTAAGTAGACCTGACACCTCCCTGTTTCAGTTTCTCTGAAACACATAAGCTTACTTATTTCATGGGAATTTGAAAAGCTTTATTCAAAGGGCATAAAAGGATAAATAACAATTTTTCCCTCCTACCCAGTTCTCCTTCTAGAAAAGAACCACTATTATCAACCATTTATATTCCCCCCCCAAAAAGCTCCATTATTCCTTTTTCTTCCTTTTTAACATAAATGATAGTATATTATATATACTGTTCTCTACCTTGTTTATATACTTAGTATAAGTATCCTGGGTACTTACTTTGGATATCTTTCCATATCAGTTCATATAATCTACCTCATAGTATTCTGCTGTCATTTCATTGGCAGTTGAGGCAAGAAAAGCAAACTGATTAAGAGCATGGACTCTGGAGACTGGCTAGTTGGTTTAACACTTAACTTTTCCACTTACTTGCTGTGTGACACTGAGCAAGTTACTGAATCTCTCCACTCTGGAGACTGGTTAGTTGGTTTAACACTTAACTTTTCCACTTACTTGCTGTGTGACACTGAGCAAGTTACTGAATCTCTCCATGCCTCAGCTTCTTCATATGTAAAATGGGATTATAATAGTACTTACCTTAACGGTATAGATGTGATGGTGAAATAAGCTAATAATTGTAAAGACCTTAGTACGGTGCCTGGCACACAGTAACACTCATTAAACATTAGCTAATATTACAATATAATCTAAATCTGGATAACCACCATAAGATATTTAGTCCCTTAATAAATTTTATAAATACAAATAAATATTCCTTTGGATACCATGTGTAACCTTACCTTTGCTGTAATAATAATCTGTTTTCTTTTTCTTTTAAAGCTTTCTTTAGTTCTGCTGTTCTTGAAGGCCTATGTAGGTACTTTCTTTTTCCTGTGCATTCATAAGTCCAATGCCCAAATTCCAAGCATTTCTGACATCTTACATGTTGTTTATTTGCTTCACTGCAGAGTAAAAAATAGAATACAGGCCTTAAATTTTTGACCTGACATTATGAGAAACATAAACAATATAAGCATAAAATGATGCTTATGTAAAGGTACAATCCAAAAATAAGCATCATTTTACACTTTAAATTATTTGTTAGATTTAATTACAAAGCAATATAGTAAGTGGTTAAGAGCATGGACCTGGGAGTTAGACAGAACTGAGTACAAATCTTCTTTCCTCGATTCCATTCCAGTAATGGCAGACTAGGTAACTCAGACCAACTCTTCAGCTCAGAACTAGAAAGGACAGTCAAAACATTTTTAACAATGTGCTCGAGGTATCAGAGAACTAACAAGAGATTAAAGAATAACCAAGCCAAGATATGGCAGAAGCTGGAAACCCAGAGTGGTCAGTCCTATGTTTAAGTCAACACTTGTGCTGGGGTTTTTTCCCAACTCAGGAGGGTAAGCAAGCATCACTTATAAGGAGCAAGGGAGACAAATTATGCATTCAGAGTTGGGACTCTGAAGGGCTTTACTTTAAGAATAAAGCAACTGCTTATCAAGTGCAGCCCAGCTTCTAGTCACCTAGGAGACTAAGAAAAATCTCAGTCCCTGAAATTGAATTAAGGTGTAGCAAGTGAAGAAAAATAGATAAAGGAATTAGAAAGGAAGAAATAAAATTGTCATTCCTTACTGATGATGTATCATGTAAATGGCAAATCCAACAGACTCTACAGATAAAAAAACTTTTTTTTGGCCCTGCCATGCGGCATGTGGGATCTTACTTCCCCAACCAGGGATCAAACCCTTGCCCCCTGCATTAGGAGTGTGGAGTCCTAATCGCTGGATTGCCAGGGGAGTCTCAAAACATTTTTCAATAATTAGAATTCATAAGTGAGTTTAGGAAGGTTTTATATTGGGGTCAGTAAACTTTGTCTATAAAGTGTCAGAGAGTCAATATTTTAGGCTTTGCAGACCAAGAGGCAAAATTTAAGATATTACAAAGGTATTTATATCACAAGAGAGAAAACAAATTTCTACAAATATTTTATTAATGAAAATATTTCAAATAAAAGAGGTTTATTAATGAGAAGAATGGAATTCTTTTCTATAACATTTCACTCAACTGAGGTTCAAAATTAGTGTTCTCTATCATCAAATTGATCATATATATACAAACATATGTAAAAAGCATTCTTGGTTTGCAAGCCTACAACAGGCAGCAGGCAGAATTCAGTGGACTATAGTTTGCCAAACTTTCTATTAGATATTAGGTCAACACATAAAAATCAATTGAGTTTCTACTTAACAAAAACAGTTAAAAATAAAAATTTAAAAGGTGGTATTTATGGGCTTCCCTGGTGGCGCAGTGGTTGAGAGTCCGCCTGCCGATGCAGGGGACACGGGTTCGTGCCCCGGTCCGGGAAGACCCCACATGCCGTGGAGCAGCTAGGCCCGTGAGCCATGGCCGCTGAGCCTGCGCGTCCGGAGCCTGTGCTCCGCAATGGGAGAGGCCACAACAGTGAGAGGCCCGCGTACCGCAAAAAAAAAAAATGGTGGTATTTATAACATCCTGAAAAATAACAAGCACTTATAAATAAGTGAAAGAAAATATGCGCAAGAATTCTATGCAGAAAACAAACATTACTGAGAGAAATTAAACGTCTAAATAAGTAGCTAAGTAAAAGGATTACCATGTTCATAGACTGAAAGACTCAATATTGTAAAAACTGTCCATTCTCCCCAAACTGATCTATAGATTCAAAACAATGCCAATCAGAATCTCAACAGGTGTTTGTTTGGTATGGAACTTAAACTTATTCCCTAAAGTGTATATGGACATTCAAAAGGCCAAGAATAGCCAAAATACCCTTATAAAGGAACAAGTAGGGAAGACTTAGATTAAAAGAAATTGACTTGTGGTGATCATTTTGTAATGTACGGAAATATTGCATCTCTTTGTTGTACACCTGGCACTAACGTAGAGTTGTAGGTAAATGATATTTCAAAAACAAACAAAAAAATCATAAAAAAAAGAGTTCAGATTTGTGGTTAACAGAGGTGGGGGATAGGGGGAGCAGCAACCAGATGAAGGTAATCAAAGGTACAAACTTCTAGTTATAAGATAATAAGTACTAGGGATGTAATGTACAACATGATTAATGAAATTAACAGCTGCATGTTATACATGAAAATTGTTAAGAGAGTAAATCTTAAGAATTCTCATCACAAGAAAAAAACTTTTTTTCTTGTGTTTCTTTAATTTTGTATCTGTATGAGATGATGGATGTTCACTAAACTTATTGTTAACAGTGACTTCATGACGTATGTAAATCAAATCATTATGCTTAAACTTATACAGTGCTGTACGTCAACTATATCTCAATAAGACTGAAAGAAAAAAATAAAAGACAGTGACTTATGATACAGCTATAATAACTAAGAATGTGAGATTGGAGCAAATATATACAAATATGCCAGTGGAACAGAACAGAATGTCCAGAAATAGACTAATGTATACATGAACAATTTATGACAACCATGGCATTAAAGAGCAATAGGGGGAAAGGTTAGATGATAAATGATGTAGGGACAACTGATTATGCACATGGTAAGAATGGTAAAAACCATAAGCTAACAATGATTACAAACTTGGTCAAACAATAAGGTTTAAAAGATAGTATAAAAAAAGTGACATATTTGAGTTAAGAATTCTTAAGAAACAAAAACAAAGCACTAAGACTTCCCTGGTGGCACAGTGGTTAAGAATCCGCCTGCCAATGCAGGGGACACAGGTTCGAGCTCTGGTCCGGGAAGATCCCACATGCTGCGAAGCAACTAAGCCCGTGCGCCACAACTACTGAGCCTGCACTCTAGAGCCCGCAAGCCACAATTACTGAGCCCATGTGCCACAACTACTGAAGCCCATGTGCCTAGAGCCCGTGCTCTGCAACAAGAGAAGCCACCGCAATGAGAAGCCTGCGTACCGCAATGGAGAGGAGCCCCCGCTCATCGCAACTAGAGAAAGCCCGAGTGCAGCAACGAAGACCCAACGCAGCCAAAAATAATAAATAAATACATTAATTTTTAAAAAAAGCACTAATCATAAAAGATGGATAAATTAGAATTACTAAAATTAAGAATTTTCAAAAATTAAGAATTTCTGTTCATCAAAATATACTATAAAGAGAGTGAAAAGAGAAGCCAAAGAGTGGGAGAAGATATTTGTAACACATTTTGCCAACAGCTTCATCTTAAGTAAACAAAGAACTCTTATGACTGATTCATTTTGTTATAAAGCAGAAACTAACACCATTGTAAAGCAATTATACCCCAATAAAGATGTTAAAAAAAAAGAACTCTTATGAATCATTAAGGAAATTATGTACAATAGAAAAATAAGATAAAGTGGAAGATGGACAGGCAGTACAAAAATGGGATTGGGAAACAAATTAATAAAAACATGAAAAGGTACTCATTACTAACCTAAGAAAAAGCAAAAACCACTATAGTTGAAGAAATGCATACTCTACAGTCCAGCAATTCCACTTGCAGGTACTTACACAATAGAAATCTACAAAAAAACTATACCAGATAACATGTATAAGAATATTGGAATATTGCTTCCCTTTATGTAGCTTTTAAAAGTTTTGAAATAGTCACAACCTTATAGAAAAGCTGTTAAGTACAGTTCAAAGAACTATTTTTCCTAAATCATTTGTGAACTGTTTTTGCTGAGCCATTTGTAAGTTGCCAACCTGATGCCTCATCAAACCAGAATACTTTACTGCATGTTTTCTATAAACTAGGACATTCTCATATACACAATGTAACCATCAAAATCAAGAAGTTAATGTTGATACCTTCAAGATCCCATTTAAGTTTAATCTTCAGACCCCATTTAAGTTTCATCAAATATCCCAAAAACATTCTCTATAGCAAAATCCAGTTCTGCATCAATGTTGGACATGTTGTCATGTCTCTTTAGTCTCCTTCTTCTGGAAGAGTTCCTCAGTCCTGTGTCTTGCTTTACATGACCTTGACACTTTTTGATGATTATAGCCAGTTATTTTGTAGAATGTGCTTCAATTTGAGTTGGAGGATTTGCTTCCAAGTTCACTCATGTGGCTAACGGGAGCCTTCAGTTCCTTGCCTGCTGGCCTCTCCATAGGGCTGCTTACAACATGGATTTACCCAGGGAGAGTGACCAAGATAACTCAAGAAAGAAGTCAGTCTTTTATCACCCAATCTTGGAAATGACATACCATTACTTTTGCTATATTCTACTGGTCATACAGACCAACTCTGTTACTCTCTGGAAGAGAGTACACATGAAGCAGGGATCAACTGGAGATCATCTTGGAGGCTGGCTACAACATCTGATATCTCTATGATTAGATTCAAGCCATGTATTTTTGGCAGGAATATAACAGAAATGTGCTGTGTTCTTCTCACTGTATTCCTGTCAGGTGACACAAGACTTCAGTTTGTCTTGTTACTGATGATGTTCGTTTTGATCCCTTCATTATGGAGGGTCAACCAGATTTTGCAATATAAAGTTATTTTTTGTCCTTTTGTAATTGAGGTGGTTTTAAATTATGTCCACAAATTCTATGATATCCTTACTTCAAGGGTTGGAGCCTAACTACCCTCCCCTTAAGTGTGGCTAAGACTTAGTGACTTGCTTCTAACTAACAGAATAAAGCAGGGTGATGGAGCGTGACTTTAAAGATTAGCTCATGTAGCTGCCATGTCATGAAAACACTCAAGCAGCCTCTAGGGAAGCCCACGTGGTGAGGAACTGAGGCTTCCTGCCAACAGCCCTGTGAATAGCTATCTTGGAAGCAGATCCTCCAGTTGTGGTCAAGTCTTCAGATGACTGCAGCCCCTGGCAACATCCTGACCACAAACATGTGGGGAGAACCTAAGTCAGAACCACTCAGCTGGGACTTCCCTGGTGGTCCAGCGGTAAAGAAGCCACTTTACAATGCAGGGTACGCGGGTTCGATCCCTGATTGGGGAACTAAGATCCCACATGCCGCAGGGCAACTAAGCCCGCGCACCACAACTAATGAGCTCCTGCACCTCAACTAGAGTTCGCGAACCGCAAACTACATAGCCCATGTGCTCTGGAACCCACGTGCCACACTACAGAGCCCATGTGCCCTGGAGCCTGTGTGCCACAACTAGAAAAGAGAAAACCCACATGCCACGAGAGAGAAGCTCACACGCCACAACAAAAGATCACGCATGCCTCAATGAAGATCCCGTGTGCCACAACTAACACCTGAGGCAGCGTCCCCCACCCCCAAAAAAAAGAAGAAAGAAAAAAGAACTACGCAGCTAAGTCACTCCTGAATTCCTGACCACAGAACTGAGATGTTTATTGTTAAGAGTCACTAAATTCTGGGGTAATTTGTTATACAACTATAATTAATATCTAATAAAGCAATTAATAAGTATTTTGTGGGTTGGTATTTGAAAGTACATAAATATCCTGCTCATTAAATTTTTAGTTCATTTATTCATCTATCAGTATGAAGTCTATTTTTCTATTTTATTGAATGAGTTACTATCCATTACCATGATTTATTTTGATGCTCAGATTGCCCTAGATTTGGTCAGTGGGAATCCCTCCATGTTGGATTCTGTGTTCTTTTGACATTGTTCCTTCATTCTTTGAGCACTTCCTTGCCTTCTGGTACAAAAAAAATTCCAGGCTCATCTTATACTTTCCCTGTCCTAAAATCAGACCTTTCCAGGCCTGAAATCAGCCTGATGGAACCCTGATGACATTCAGAGTCAAGATCAGGGCACACATGTGCTCACTGTAACTGGAATGTTGCTGCTTCCAGTTACCCTCAGTGGACAGAGCTAGGGAACAACACACACATTACTATCCATGTATCAAATACACACATTTACAGCTATATTTAACTATATATTTTGAAAACCATGAATTCATACCGATACCTTTAATTCCAATTCAACTTCACAGAATTTACTCTATTTTCTCCTTCCCCATACCTCCTCCTCCTTCATTGAGAAATCTGGCTCCCATTATCCTTAACAGATTTACTTATTTGGTCAATCTGTCTTATGAAACCAATTTCCCATTGTTGCCCCCTCCCCCTTACAGATGCCCTCTTTATTCCACGTGGGCTCTGGTACTCTGCCCTTTGCTGTCCTCCCACACTCCCCATGTGAACATGCTCCTCACCCTGCTTGGGCTCTGACTTCCACTGCCGGGCCAGTCCAACTCACATGAACTCATTTCTCTTTCTATTTAGACTGTGCCACCCCATATCAAATTATACCTCCCCTCCCCCATGGAGACATTCTCCCCACTAGGGTGACAACTTGTGTTAAATGGCCCTCCCTGTGTGGAAACCCCCCTCACTCTGCTTGGGAACTGGTGCCCTGCATTGGACCTTCACTCAACTGGATGCCCTCTGCACCCTGCTGGCACTGCACGCCAGTTCACGTCCCTATGTGGATGCCCTAGTTACTCCCCTTCAGCTCTAATACTCCAGTGCCAAGTCAGTCCTCTGCATGGATCCATACCACCTCATGGCTTTAGGACTGACTTGTTTAAGTAGGGAAGAGGAAGAGGAAGAACTATAATAATATTCTCAACAACAAGATTTGTAAAATCCTCAAAATTGGAAATAATATCAAAGAAGAATGGATGATCTGTGGTATAGAATACACTGGAATACTTCATAGTGATAAAAATGAACAAATTCCAGCTTAATATAACTCAGACGGAGCTTAGATATAAGAAGCTAAACTCAAAAGAATCTAAACTGTCTGATTCTGTGTAAAGGTTAAAGACAGGCAAAATTAAACTCTAGTGAATAGTTAGATGGTAAAAGCACAGAACAGAAGCAAGTAAGTAATTACCATAGATGTTGGGATAGTGGTTACTTTAGGAAGGAGGGAGGAGGTTGTGATTGGGAAAGCTTGGTGGCATCTAGTATACTGGCAATTTTTTATTAAATACTTGATCTGGGTAGTGGTTACATGGGTTAAGAATTATAAAAATTGAAGAAAAAAGAAGAATTATAAAAATTACGTATTAAGGACACATTTATGTTGTCTGAACTTTTTTGTAGATGTGTTATAGTTCACAACAACAAAATTTAAAAAAAATCTTGGCTCTTTCACTACACAGCTTTAGGCTCATTAGCAAGCTAGTTTTTGAACTTTCTATTCTAAAAAATGGGATAATATCTACTTCACTAGGTTATTGTGAGAATTAGATAAGACCATAACCGTGGTTTATACTTACTGTGTGCCAGGAATTTAGCTAAGTACTATTTATACATAAATACATCTAATCCCCATGACAACCCAATGAGTTTGAGAACAATATCCCCATTCTACAGACTGGGATGTTTGTATAGAAAGCAGTAAGGAATCTGGCATAAAGTAATAGACAAATAAATGGGAGTTGTGAATATCAATGCACACATTAGGCTAATCAATTATCTGGACTAACGATACATGGCAATTTAAATTTTCTCAAAACATGGTTGCATGATGGGATGCTGGATTCTTAATTTCGACCTAAAGCAGTCACCTTTTATTTTTTTTTTTTTAAGCAGTCACCTTTTTATCCCTGGAGAACACATAATTGGTGGTCAGTAAATGTTTCTAAAATGACTGACTGTTTAAATAGGCAAGGGTTTAAGAGGACATATATTGTTTATAGTATGCTTTTCATTAATGAATTCCCACATCATCAGCCAGCTTCTGTAATTTTGACAGTAATTTATTTTTAGCATTTGTTCAAAAATTAAGCCAATCCTAATGTGAAGAACTAATGTTTCAAGCAAGGAAATACTACTCAGTAGTAGTTTTTTTTTAAAATAAATTTATTTATTTATTTATTTTTAATTTTTTTAAAATTTATTTATTTTTGACTGCATTGGGTCTTCGTTGCTGAGCAGGGACTACTCTTCGTTGTGGTGCGCAGGCTTCTCATTGAGGTGGCTTCTCTTGTTGCGAGCACGGGCTCTAGGTGCACAGGCTTCAATAGTTGTGGCACGTGAGCTCAAGTAGTTGTGGCTCACTGGCTCTAGAGCGCAGGCTCAGTAGTTGTGGCCCACGGGCTTAGTTGCTCCGCGGCATGTGGGATCTTCCCGGACCAGGGCTCGAACCCGCGTTCCCTGCATTGGTAGGCGGATTCTTAACCACTGCGCCACCAGGGAAGTCCTGAGTGGTAGTATTGAAAGATAATAAAGAAGAGTCAGCTTTTTACCTAGTAATAGTTCATAAATTTCAGTAAGCAACTGCCAGAACCATGACTATAACTTCAGAGCTTATCTGAATGTGTAACGTAGCAAATTGTTAAGGCTATCAATAATAAAACACTCTATGGGCTTAATATTAAGTTGCCCACTTTTCAGGCAAAAAGAACCACTAACACACTTAATATATACACAATTGTGATATGCATTCCAGAAATAATAAATTCAAAAACATTAAAGGATAATTAGTAAAAGATGTAAAATCATGACTCTCACATAAATATAAAGTGAACACATGTCAAAGGTTTTATTTAATCATTATTTAATAAGGGAACCAGTAAGATGTTGCAATTGATTCAAAACAGAATCCAAACAACACACATATATGAGCAATCAGGAACGCAGGAAACGAATTTACAGATAGTTAAAAACTGGTCAAAAAAAAAAAACAAAACTGGTCAATAGACACAGGGCAAGAATCAGTTGTACTGTCTTTTCATGGGTAAGAATCTTTTCTACCAGCTTTCTACAATTTACATAGTCATTTTAAAATAGCTCAAAGAGGGCTTCCCTGGTGGCGCAGCGGTTAAGAATCTGCCTGCCAATGCAAGGAACACGGATTCGAGCCCTGGTCTGCGAAGATCCCACATGCCGCGGAGCAACTAAGCCCGTGGGCCACAATTACGGAGCCTGCGCTCTAGAGCCCGTGAGCCTCAACTACTGAAGCCCACGTGCTTAGAGTCCGTGCTGCACAACAAGAGAAGCCACCGCAATGAGAAGTCCGCGCACCGCAACAAAGAGTAGCCCCTGCTTGCCGCAACTAGAGAAAGCCTGCGCACAGCAACAAAGACCCAACTCAGCCAAAAATAAATTAAAAAACAAAACAAAACACACACACACACACACACACATTCTGCCAGTTATCTTCTTTATTTTTTAATCCATTTCAAAGCCTTTCACAATACTTCCTAACAATGAAAATATGGAGGAGTGTGGAAGCCTCTCAGAATCAAGGAAATAAAGTCTTCTCCAACTCATAGTTTGTTTTCCCAGTATTAAGAAACTTATAACCTGAGATCCCAGCCACTAAAAATATTATCTACCAGCACTGTGGAGTTTGCTTTTCGTTGTTATAAAGAAAACATTCACCAATATCTAAAGCCCACCTATGATGTTCTAAACATTAACACTCCTAAAACTACTTAAATCTTCCAGATAGAATACTGAATGAGGCACACCTATAATTTCAAAATAAACACAAGATCAGCATTTATTTCTTTTCAAATTCGCTCCACGGCATGCGGGATCCTCCAGGACCAGGTCACGAACCCGTGTCCCCTGCATCGGCAGGCGGACTCTCAAGCACTGCGCCACCAGGGAAGCCCTGAATACCCTATTTAATAATATTCCATTTCTATATTCTAAGCTAAGGCTTAAGGAAGTGTTCTAATGGTACAGCCTTTTTGGGTGAAACCACCTTCTTTGATACCATTTCTGTCAGATTGGCAAAGCTGTTTTTTAAGCCGATTGTTGGCAAAGATGGAGAATGGGCACCCTAAATGTAGTAAGATACACATTCTTAATTGCTGGTAAGAATGTAAGTTGCAGATACTTTCTGAAGGGCTATTAGGTAATATGCAACAAAAATCTTAAAAATGTACATACCAAATAAACAAAAAATATAATATAAATGATGATTATCTACCTAGAAAATCCCTAAGAATCCAAAATGGAGCTATTAGGACTACTAAATGAGTTTAATAAGGTCACAGGATACAAGGTCAATATACAAAAGTCAATATACTAGCAACAAACAGTTGGAAATGGAAATTAAAAAAAAATACTATTACAATACTTACTTTTACCCTTGTTAAATTTCTTCTTGTTAGACTCAACATAGAGTTCCAGTCTGTCAAGACCTTTCTGGATCGGGATTTCGTCATCCATTGTATTAGTTATCCCTCTCAGCTTTGTGTTAACTGCAGGTTTGATAAACACGCACATGTGTCCTCATCTAAGTCATTTATAAAAATGTTGACAAGACCAAACTGAGGACCAAACTCTGCAGGCCACCATGGGATACCTCTATATATTTACTTAAACCCATTAAACAATACTCTTTGTCCATGATGTTCAACTGATGTATCTAATTGTTCTGTTTTCACAAGAATATTGTGAGAGACTTTTCAAGATGGCTTTTTGAAATCCAAATACCTAAAAGGCAAAAAGGGTATCAATCTGTAATGACTTGATACCTGATGATCTTGGCTTTTCTTTCTGCATGTATTTAATAAATCGAGCCAGAATTTTGGCTGGAATGAATATCAAGTTCACTGGTCTGGTTTGTGGAATCTACCCTTCTCACTTTGAAAATCAAAACAGCATTTGCCTACTTCCAGTCCTTAAGCACCACTCCTGTTTGCCAGGGGTTCTCAGATTACCAGCAGCAGTACAGCCATCTCACCTGGAAAATCTCTGTTATGCTGGGGAGCAATCACGTGGGTCAAGTGCCTTAAACACATTCAGAGTGGAATAGGGCTCTATAACTCACTCCTCAAGTATCTTCTCATGCTGCATATAATTATATGTGAGTGAAATCTGATTCAAAGTTAAGTCCCTGAAAGATCTGCTGAATGAAAAGTTCAAATGTCCCCCCTTTCCTCCTTTAGTCCAAAGACTTTTAAAAACAATGTCAATAGTACTTTCTCACTTCTCATAACTTGTAGTTTAAGACTTGTTCTTATGGAAGTGCTATATGCTCTTTATAAATAAAATTAAATCTTTTTGATGAATATAAAATGAAAAGTAAAGGCTCCTCATCTGCTTTCCCCCCCAAAATATTCCAAATTCTCTTGGACTCCCCTTGCCTCTAAAGGCCCTCCCTCTGCAATTCCCTGGGAATTGTCCCAACAGTCTGCAAACCATGACAGGTTTCATGATACACCATGTTTTCTTTCCAGTAAGACTAGAAGCTCCTAAAGCTAAGATTGTCTTTTACTTCTGTGCAGCTCATGTACCAAATACAAGCATACTGCAGAAATGGAATATTTGTTTAACTGTGTGATACTCCAAAACTTATGTTAAAAGCACCAGAAGTCTTACTTTCACTTCATATTTAAGTGGACATTGGTTGGTTTTGTCAATCTAGCAATCATTACCTCCCCTGACCTACCCACCCATTCGTTTATTTTTATTTTATTTTATTTTTTTCCCACCCATTGGTTTATAAGGATCCATTCAATTATCCTGGGAAGAGAATGAGGTCCAAGTCAATCAAAGC
Organism: Neophocaena asiaeorientalis asiaeorientalis; assembly: GCF_003031525.2. Taxonomy (NCBI): domain Eukaryota; kingdom Metazoa; phylum Chordata; class Mammalia; order Artiodactyla; family Phocoenidae; genus Neophocaena; species Neophocaena asiaeorientalis. The sequence goes on along the minus strand of NW_020173499.1, from coordinate 94,891 downwards.
TTCATAATGCCATAGACGTGGTTCAGGGTAGGGTATGTAACCCAACCTAAACAATGAGATGCTATCAACTTGAAGCTGAAAGGATATAAAGGACCCTAGATACTGCAGCCATCTTAGGACCAAAGGAGTGATCCAACCAAGTATGGAACCAACACCCAAAAGGGCAAACCTGAGAGAGATTAGACCCTGGTGACATCATTTACTGCACATCTATTAAGTATTACTGTTACTCCATTCTTGATCTCAGAACCATATGACTTCAAAGCCTTCTTCCTCCACCAAGCATACTACTAATTCATTCTGATTCCTTAAGTCTTTATCCTTATGTTCAAGGAACCTCATCAGGCATGAGAGGTAGTCTGATGAAAGGGAGAAGAGAAGGATCAAGGCTCTTAGAATAAAAAATATAAATATAAAAAGAAATACAGGGTTTCCCTGGTGGTGCAGTGGTTGAGAATCTGCCTGCTAATGCAGGGGACACGGGTTCGAGCCCTGGTCTGGGAAGATCCCACATGCCGCGGAGCAACTAGGCCCGTGAGCCACAACTACTGAGCCTGCACGTCTGGAGTCTGTGCTCTGCAACAAGAGAGGCCACGAAAGTGAGAGGCCTGCGCGCCGCGATGAAGAGTGGCCCCCACTCGCCGCAACTAGAGAAAGCCCTCACACAGAAACGAAGACCCAACACAGCCAAAAATTAATTAATTAAAAAAAAGAAATACAGGGGCTTCCCTGGTGGAGCAGTGGTTAAGAATCCGCCTGCCAATGCAGGGGAAACGGATTTGAGCCCTGGGTCCGGGAAGATCCCTCATACCATGGAGCAACTAAGCCCGTGCGCCAACAACTACTGAGCGTGCATTCTAGAACCCGTGAGCCACAACTACTGGGCCCACATACCACAACTACTGAAGCCCTCACACCTATAGCCTGTGCTCTCCAACAAGACATGCCACCGCAATGAGAAGCCCGCGCACCACAAGGAAGAGTAGCCCTCACTCGCCGCAACTAGAGGAAGCCCGCGCGCAGCAATGAAGACCCAATGCAGCCAAAAATAAATAAATAAATAAATTTATTTAAAAAGAAATATAAATATACACATTATAGGAGACTGTGAGCAATATATTATTAACGGGCAAATGGTGATGCCGTGAAAAGCTGACAGAGTGAAAAAGTGTTGGACGTTGTTTGGGTATGCAGACTGGTAGAAGAAAAAAAAGGTTTCACAAGAAAGGGGCATCTGGCACAAACTCCTGCATTATCTGTTCACAGAAAACCTCTTGTGCTATTCTCTCTCGCTCATTATCCACAATGGCCATCTTTCGTTTCTTAAAAACTAAGTTCTTTGCTGTCTCAAAACAATTATGCTAGTCTGGGTGCTCTTTCCCCAAATCCTCTCATGACTGGTTCCTTTCTCACATTTCCGATCTCTGTTCAAATGCCACCTCTTCAGAGATGCCTTTCCAGTCCAACCAACCTAACCTGTACCTTTTTCTCTTTCCATCACCTCTTATTTCCTTCAAAGTTCTTATCATCAACTGTATTTACTTAAAATGCTTAGTTTATCGACTCTTTCCACCAATAGAATGTAAGCTTCCTGAAAACAGGGATTCTGTCTTGAACACCTCTTTTTACTTACACCCAAATACCGGCATAGAGCGATAGGTAATGCATAAATTAATATTTGTTGGAGAATGAATGGCAGAAAGTGAGACGAGAGCTTGACAGAAAAGTCAGGCTGTTCCTAGGGAAGGCGATAGGAATGGGGCAGGAAAAGCCAGTGGGCTGGAGGTTGCACAGGAAGCTGAAGGTTTACGTCGGCGAGGGTAGGCGGTGTTGGACGAGGGCTACAGGCTTCGGCCGGTCACGCGTGGGGTGGGCGGCCGGGTTGGCAAAGGGGCATAGAACTCTTAGCGACCAACTCCTGGGCGTTCCCTTCTCGGGAACCAAACACGAGACTCTCTTCAGGCACCCCTAGGTCCCGCCCAGCGGTCTTACGCAGCCGTCTTCCACGAAATCGCTAATCCACAGACATCAAACTTACCGCCCCGGCCCGAGCCCCTCGCGGGCAGGCGACGTGTGAGAAAAACGTCCAACCTCCGCAGGGCCACGCTGAGGATCCCACACCGACCCCGCATACCGGCGTCCGCTCACTAGCCGGCTGACGCACTTCTCCCCGCCCCCAGCCCGCCCAGCGGCCCGACTCCGGCCCTAACTTACGCTTGTCTCCGGGCTATGAGGCGATGCATGGGAGTCGCCATCTTAGCGCGGCTGAGGCCTGCCGCGCTGGGTTTTGGGAAACTCCTCAGAGGGGGCGGGGACTTAGAACCCCGGAGGCCGTAGGCGTGGGCGGGACCAGTCGGGCCTGGAGAGTTAATGGGGCAGCTTTTGGGGCAAGTAGTGGTTAGGGCCTGGTCTGTTGTGTTTCCTGTGTGCGTCTGTAGTTTGAGGGAGAGGAATGAGGCAGGTTGATCGGTCAGAATGAGGGATTTTAAGGATGGGTCCACGTATATTGCGTGGAGAGGAAGAAAAGCACATTCTCGAATGAGGGATCCATCTATCCATCTTTATATACAAATGAATTTATATATATATAAATATAAATGAATAAAACTGCATTGTTCAGGACACTAGAAGTAGTTTGGATAGCAAAATAAAAAGGAATGAGTTCAACAAGATTGGGACCATCAACTGAAAAAGAATGACTTTAGGACTTAACTGGTGGCACAGTGGTTGAGAGTCCACCTGGCGATGCAGGGGACACGGGTTCGTTCCTTGGTCCGGGAAGATCCCACATGCTGCGGAACGGCTGGGCCTGTGAGCCATGGCCGCTAAGCTTGCGCGTCCGGAGCCCGTGCTCCGCAACGGGAGAGGCCACAACAGTGAGAGGCCCGTGTACCGCAAAAAAAAAAGAAAGAAAAAGAAAAAGAATGACTTTAGCAAATTATAAAATGCAAATATATGTTGTTTATATTTTTCATAATGATGTTATAAGGCTATATAGGTAAGGCTGCTTTTTCAACTGGGAAAAGATTACACAAATATTCTTTAAGGATATTTTAGTATTTAGTGTCAGTCGTAGAAATTTATTCTCTTAAATCCAGTCTTTGAAATATAGATAACTTTTTTTAAACATCTTTATTGGAGTATAATTGCTTTACAATGATGTGTCAGTTTCTGCTTTATAACAAAGTGAATCAATTATACATATACATATACATATATCCCCATATCTCTTCCCTCTTGCGTCTCCCTGCCTCCCACCCTCCCTATCCCACCCCTCTAGGTGGTCACAAAGCACTGAGCTGATCTCCCTGTGCCATGCGGCTGCTTCCCACTAGCTATGGGTTTTACATTTGGTGGTGTATATATGGCCATGCCACTCTCTCACTTTGTCCCAGCTTTCCCTTCCCCCTCCCCGTGTCCTCAAGTCCATTCTCTAGTAGGTCTGCGTATAGAGATAACTTTTTGAAATATATATATGTATGTATGTTTCTGTGTCTCCATTCATTTTTTTTTATTTATGTTTTTCAATTAAAATGTTTGAGGAAGTGAAGGCAGAGCATTGAACAAATAAAGTCATTGTACACATGGGGCTTTCTACAGACAATAAACAAACGCAATGTCCAACGTGCGTGAATAGTCTAAAGAAAAATAATTTAGCGTAAGGGGTAAAGAGTGATTCAGCAATGGGAGTTAGAGAAGGTGATGTCATGCAACCTTTGTGTACATTTTGTTCCTTAAAAAGTGGAATCTTACTCTCTGTTCTGTTCCTCAGCTTGCTTTGTTCATTCCTCACTGTGTTTATGGACATCTTTTCCCATATCAGCACATGCAGATCCAATTCATTCTTTTCATGTATTATGTTATATGGATTACATGGATATTCCACAATTTATCCAACCAGTATCCTGTTGTTGAACAATTACATCATTTAACACAAAGATGGAATGAACAGATTTTTAAGCACTCACCCATGTTTCTGTAACATGACTTCCTAGAGGTAAAAGTGCTGGGTCAAAGGATATGTGTATTTTAAATTTTGATAGATTATACATTTTGCTCTTTTTAAAAAAATATTTATTTATTTAGGCTGCCCCGGTCTTAGTTGCTGCATGCAGGATATTTTAGATGCAGCATGTGGACGCTTAGTTGCAACACGCGGACTTCCTAGTTGCGGCATGCATGTGGGATCTAGTTCCCTGACCAGGGATCGAACTCAGGCCCCCTGCATTGGGAGCGCAGAGTCTTAGCCACTGGACCATCAGGGAAGTCCCTATGTATATATATATATATTTATTTGGTTGCACTGGGTCTGAGTTGCAGCTTGCAGGCTCCTTAGTTGCAGTACATGGGCTCCTTAGTTGCGGCATGCATGTGGGATCTAGTTCCCTGACCAGGGATCGAACTCAGGCCCCCTGCATTGGGAGCGCAGAGTCTTAGCCACTGGACCATCAGGGAAGTCCCTATGTATATATATA
>NW_020173499.1:32790-87835 GCF_003031525.2 Neophocaena asiaeorientalis asiaeorientalis | reverse complement strand
TTATTTTTTTTTTTTTGCGGTTCGCGGGCCTCTCACTGTTGTGGCCTCTCCTGTTGTGCAGCACAGGCTCTGGACACGCAGGCCCAGCAGCCATGGCTCACGGGCCCAGCCACTCCGCGGCATGTGGGATCTTCCCGGACCGGGGCACAAACCTGTGTCCCCTACATCGGCAGGCAGACTCTCTACCACTGCACCACCAGGGAAGCCCTATCACATCTTTATTGACTTGAAATGCCACACTCCCTCATAACTAAATATGTACAAATTTAATTTGTTTGGACATTCTGTTTTCTTCCAAAGATCTGTTTGTGCCAGGATTTGTACTGCTTTAATTTCCATAATTTTATAGAATATTTTGATATCTGGTAGGGCAAGTCCCTCCTAAAAATTCTTCTTTTCCTCAGTTTTCTTTATTGCTCCTAGGTATTTATTTTTCTAGATGAACTTTATTCACAAACTTTCAAGTTTTCCACAAAACTATATTAAGATGTATTTGTCAGATAACTTTAAAAAAAAATTTTTTTTTTTTTTGGTCACACTGTGCGGCTTGCAGGATCTTAGTTCCCTGACCTGGGATCAAACCCTGGCCCTTGGCATTGAAAGTGCAGAGTTCCTGGACCGCCAGGGAATTCCCATTTGTCAGCTAATTTTAAAAGAAATTGCACTGCAGGGACTTCCCTGGTGGTCCAGTGGTTAAGACTCCCCACTCCCAATGCAGGGGGCCCAGGTTCAACCCCAGGTCGGGGAACTAAGATCCCACATACCGCAACTAAGCACGCATGCCGCAACTACTGAGCCCTTGCACTCTAGAGCCCATGCGCCACAACTAGAGAAGCCTGTGGGCTGCAATGAAGAGCCCTTGTGCCACAGCGAAGACCCAGAGCAGCTATAATTAATTAATTAATTAATTTTCAAAAAAGGAAACAAATGGCTCAGGAAGAGCTTTAAAAAATAAAGAAAGAAATTGCACTATAGCAAATGTAAAATGGCAAGAGACAGAATAAGATATAACAAATAGAGAGGAGGAAGCAAATGACATATTTTGTGATGATTTGGTTTGCACACCTGGAAAACCTACAAGAGTTAACTGAAAGCATCTAGATACAGGGGCCAGATACACACACACACACACACACACTATACAATAGTGTTTTGCTTTTTCAGGACTTCCCTGGTGGTCCAGTGGTTAAGAATCCGCCTTCCAATGCAGGGGACAAGGGTTCAATCCCTGGTCAGGGAACTAAGATCCCACATACAGGGCAACTAATCCCGTGCGCCGCAACTAAGACCCAACACAGCCAAAAAAAAAAAAATCTTTTTTTTCAACGGCAAGACCAAGCCAGTGTAGCTCTTTCCCACTGAGGCTCATGGACTTGAGGGACTCACAACTTTGTCCAGAGGGCCCAGGCTAAAATTCAGACACTAAGTACTGTAAACCTTAATGGGTAGAAGTTGAAAAAAATTTAAAACTCTTGTGAAAGCTGCAAGTAATTTCTAGCTGGCAAAAATGAACACTTTAAGAGGGAAGGGGGGAAGGGCAAGATAGAGGTAGGGGATTAAGAGGCACAAACTATTAGGTTTGCTACAAGGATATATTGTACGGGACTTCCCTAGTGGTCCAGTGGTTAAGAATCCACCTGCCAATGCAGGGGACATGGGTTCGATCCCTGGTCTGGAAAGATCCCACATGCCTCGGAGCAACTAAGCCCGTGCACCACAACTACTGAGGTTGCGTGCTGCAACTACTGAAGCCCGCGCCTACCCGTGTCCACAACAACAGAAGCCACCACAATGAGAAGCCTGTGCACTGCAACGAAGAGTAGCCCCGACTCGCCACAACTAGAGAAAGCCCGCGTGCAGCAATGAAGACACAATGCAGCCCCCCCCCCCCAAAAAAAGGATATATTGTACAACAGGAGGAATATAGAAAATACTTTATAATAAGTATAAATGGAATATAACCTTCAAAATTTGTGAATCATATGGGTTCGATCCCTGGTCTGGAAAGATCCCACATGCCTCGGAGCAACTAAGCCCGTGCACCACAACTACTGAGGTTGCGTGCTGCAACTACTGAAGCCCGCGCCTACCCGTGTCCACAACAACAGAAGCCACCACAATGAGAAGCCTGTGCACTGCAACGAAGAGTAGCCCCGACTCGCCACAACTAGAGAAAGCCCGCGTGCAGCAATGAAGACACAATGCAGCCCCCCCCCCCAAAAAAGGATATATTGTACAACAGGAGGAATATAGAAAATACTTTATAATAAGTATAAATGGAATATAACCTTCAAAATTTGTGAATCACTATACTGTACACCTGTAACATATAATATTGTATATCAACTATACGTCAATTAAAAAAAAGGGAAAAAAATGAACACTACTAAGACTTAAGCAGACTATCCTTTTATCCTAGGAAAGCTTCCACCAAGTGTCTTATAGTTATGTAAGATGTGGGGGAAAGGGGGGTTGGGATGAATTGGGAGATTGGGATTGACACATATACACTAATATGTATAGAACAAATAACTAATAAGAACCTGCTGTATAGCACAGGGAACTCTACTTCACATCACTGAACAGTAGAAACTAACACAACATTGTAAAACAACTATACCCCAATAAAAAAAAATTAAAAAACAAAAAAAAGGAAACTGAAATTGAAAGACTGGTTTTGAGAATTAAACCTTACCTCAGCTAATGATTTTAATTGACACTATGCTGCTGTGAAACAAAGTTGGATTTATTTCATAACTCAATATTAGAAAACAGTAGGAGACATAGACAAAAGGCACATTTTATTATGTGGTATTTATTTTCCATGATATATTCATTTTGGGACAATACACTTTTTTAAAGCTTTATTGAGGTTTGGTATACAATAACTTGCATATATTTATAGTGTATGAAGATGAGATTTGATATTTATAAAATACTTTATGTATCATAAGCTTTTTATAAGGCTGAAATCATCACCACAATCATGATCATGAACATATCTATCACCACCAGAAGTTTCTTAATGCAACACTGTAATTCCTGATTACCACCCCTCTGTCACCATCCTTCAGAAACCACTGATCAGCTTTTTGTCACTGTAGATACTTTGCAATGGGTTAAAATTTATATGAATGGAATAATACAGTGTTCTTTTTAATGCTTTTTTCACTCAATCATATTGAGATCCACCCAAGTTATTACAATTATAGATAGTTTAATTCTCAATGCTAACTTGTACTCAACTTTATTGCTATTCGACAACTTGCTTATCCATTAACTTGTTGATGTGCCATAGAGCATGACCAGTTGTTGGTTGTTATAAATAAAGCTATGAACTTTTGACTAACAAACAAACAAAAAAAGATGTGGGGGAAAGGTGGATGTAAAAGGATGGATGTGCTGGAGGGAGATTTGCATCTCTCTGAACTGCGTTGCTTTTAGTCAGGATGGTTGTTTCCTGCCCTGACCCTGATCGGTTCATGAGCATCTGTGGTTAAGAGAGCTGAGCACAGAACATAGCTTGCCACCTCATGAGCAGGGAAACGATACACTCCACAGGGACCTGTGCTTAGAAAAGTCCCACACTTGGCTTAATGCTTTGCTATTGCTGTCTTGAAATTCTTAATAACTTTTGAACAGGGAGTCTCACATTTTAATTTTGTACTGGGCCCTATATATTATGTAGCTGATCCTGTTACCAAGTCCAAGCTCACTCTGCTCGCCGCACGGCATGCCAATAAATCGGGAGATGAGGTGTTGAGGCAAGGAACAGCGACTGTATTCGGAAAGCCGGCACACCAAGAAGACTGCAGACTAGGGTCTCCCAAAAACCATCTTATCGGGGTCTGGATGCCAGTTTCTTTTATAGAACAGAGAAGGGGAGGAGGTGAGGAAGTAAAGTAAAAAGGTCGTTGGTTTTATCTGGCTTGGCCATCATCAGGAAGGGGATGTGTTAATTTCTTCTTTTCTGCAGCCATTCACAGGTGGGCAGGGTCAGATTGTCTCCCTGTGACCTGAACAAAGGCACTTAAACATTCAGGCAGAGGGGCAGGGTTCCCTGTGGCAGGTCATTATGTATGATTATAATAACAAAAGCAACAGAGAGCAAAGGTTACAGTCAAAGAAACAGATCCAACATGGAGTCCGATTTAGTTCTTCCCTGTTACAGTCCTGCACCAGAAGTTGGTGAATGTGTTTTCATAAGAATGTGAGACTAACCACAATGGAAACTAGTTCCACCAGCATCAGGAAGAGGGGAGAGAACAGATCCACCAACTTTAAAGGTTTTTGCCCTTTCATTATGTTTTACAACTAGTTATTGCAACTATTCAGGAAAAAGTGCTGTAAAATTGGACCCTGGTGCAAAATCAAATGTGGGTTCTTCCTTCATATGCCTTTGCGTACCACAAAAAGAGCTCTTCTCCTTCCAGTAGGATAAGAGAATTTGACTAACTTGGTTAAGTAAGGGAGAGGTTCAGAGCAGGGAGACCATTTGTTTTGTAAAGGGGAGTGGCCATGCAAGGGGACTGGTGGAAAGCCATTTGGGCCTCTGTGGATATGAGGCTCTGGTTCTCCAAATGAAAAAAAGGAGGGCCCTTCCATCTACCTCTGGGCTTGTGGGTGAGAGTGGTGCCTAAAGCTCCCTGGAGTGGGCTAAGAGCTGCCTTCCTCAATTATTTCCACTTTCCAAGGGGGCTTGAAAACTAAATACTCAAAAATTGTATCGTATTCTCTCATCTTCATACACAGCTGCTTGGGTCCTTGGGCCTTGATGACATGCCTTGCTGTGATATAAAGCTGTGTGCTTTTGAGTCCAGGATTTGCTGGTTTAGGAGAAACGGAAGTTGACATGCTGAGAGAAGTAGAGAAGAGAGACAGAAAGACCTACCTAGACTTGATTGCCTTTTCCTTTGATTCTTTGGGTTATCACAGCCTTCCTTCAGTAAATCTCTTTTGTGATGAAGATGGTTCAAGTCAAGTTTCTGTGCCTTGCCCCCAGAGGATCCCCATTTTACAAATTAAGGGACTGAGATTCAGACCTCTTTGTTAAGTGATTTATCCAAGGCCCACTGCCCTGAGTTTTTTCTATTATACAACTCTCCTTCCCCTCTAGCCAGTTTTGTTTATAGTCAGCCCTCCTTATCTGCAGGTTGGGTACCTATGGATTCAATCAACCATAGAACGAAAATATTTGGGAAAAAAATTCCAGAAAGTTCCAAAAAGCAAAACTTGAATTTGCACTGGCAACTGTTTACATAGTATTTACATGTATTTACAATGCTATATTTATATAGCATTTACATTTATATAAATGTATATATTTATATAGCATTTACATTGTATTAGGTATTACAAATAATCTAGAAATGATTTAAAGTACACAGGAGGATGTGTGTAGGTTTTATGCAAATACGGCACTGGTTTGTATAAGGAACTTGAGCATCCACGGATCTTTTGGGGGCATTGGGAAGTGTCCTGGAACCAAGCCCCTGAGGATACTGAGGAATGACTGTATTTTGAGATAATATAGAACGAATTCCCTTATATCTTTTAGGATTCAATTGCAAGAAACACAAAACAAAACTTTGGCTAAATAAACAAAGAATTTATTAGTAGTTTATTGGCTGGCTCATAATTTAGAAAGCGGAAGTACAGCCTTGAGAAGGCCTTGAACCAGAAAAGTCCAGATCTTAGTCATAGGAGCTTGTGTGCTACCTTTTTAGGCAATTGCCAGCAGATGATCAGGTCCGACCCCCTGTGGTACCTGTGTGCCTCATCTCAACAGTGAAGTTCCCTTGTAGGAGTTTGCTTGGCTTCTTAGTGAGATGTGCCCATCCCTCTGGTGGGGGGTGGGATCCCACAGTTAGCAAGCCACCAGAATGAAGAAGATCAGAGGAATACTTTAAGGAATGAATGCTGAGCAGAAAAAAACAAAAGCTGTACATTATATCCTATAACAGGACCTCTTCATAAGATATTTCCATGTAAAATTTTTCACAAGTAGACAACAGTGGGAGAGGTAACGTGTTTTACAAAGGCCTACAGGTGGCCAAACATTTAGAAATGTCATATAGGAACTTCCCTGGTGGTCCAGTGGGTAAGACTCCGTGCTCCCAGGCCCAGGTTCGACCCCTGGTTGGGGAACTAGATCCTGCATGCATGCCACAACTAAGAGCTCACATGTCACAATTAAAAGATCCTGTGTGGGGAGATCAGCTCGGTGCTTTGTGACCACCTAGAGGGGTGGGATAGGGAGGGTGGGAGGGAGGGAGATGCAAGAGGGAAGAGATATGGGAACATATGTATATGGATAACTGATTCACTTTGTTATAAAGCAGAGACTAACACACCATTGTAAAGCAATTATACTGTAATAAAGATGTTAAAAAAATAAAAAAGATCCTGTGTGCTACAACTAAGACCCAGCACAGCAAAAATAAATAAATAAATATTTAAATATTTTTTAAAAATAGAAATGTCATATAGCAAAATCAAAGGAAACTAGCTGAAATGAAAATACCCATTCAGCTCTCTTTCTCTCTTCCTTTTCCGGTGAGGATGATAAACTTCTGTGCTCTAAATCCAAACATTTTAATTGCAAGGTCAGATATATGATGGCTGATTTATTAAAGTTCATGTGAAATTCGGAATGATGATCTAATATTTCTTCCAGACATACCCTCATTCATCGAACGTCTCTGGCTGCCCACCCCCTCTAGTGTACCTTTTCTGCGATGTGGGTCCTGAAGCAAAAACGACTTTATCCCGGTTTGAGCTCGAGTCTTGAAACCACACCCCTCCTGCCTTTATTAAAACACAAATGATCCATTTTCATTACGGAAAAACTTAAAATAGAGATTGAGAAAACAATGCATGTTACTTTCCACTATCTACAGATAGAGATGTTTGAGGTTTTCTTTTAAAAAAAAATAAATTTATTTATTTATTTTTGGCTGTGTTGGGTCTTTGTTGCTGTGCGCAGGCTTTCTCTAGTTGCAGTGAGCGGGGGCTACTCTTGGTTGTGGTGCATGGGCCTGTGGGCTCCAGTAATTGCGGCTCGTGAGCTCTAGAGCACAGGCTCAGCGGCCATGGCTCACGGGCTTAGCTGCTCTGCGGCATGTGGGATCTTCCTGGACCAGGGCTCGAACCCGTGTCCCCTGCATTGGCAGGCAGATTCTTAACCACTGCACCACCAGGGAAGTCCCACAACTGAAACTTAACTAATTCTAACACATTTTAAAATATCATGGACAATGTTTCTGGAGAATTTTATTTATTTATTTATTTAGCTGTGTCGGGTCTTAGCTGCAGCATGTGGGATTAGTTGATGTGGCACGCAAACTCTTAGTTGTGGCAGAATTATTTCTAGACACAATTATTTCTTAAGTTTTTGACTTTTAAAGAGAAGTTTTACTTCTGGTGAATGTAAAAAATATGGAAAAACACAGAATTTACTTTTAGGTCCTTATGTGTATATAGATTAAACATTTGTAAAAATTTAGTATTGTCTATGAATGTATATCTTAAGGTTTAAAAAATATGAAGTGAGTAATATTTTACCATACCAAACACTCCTTTCTGTGATAGATAAAACAACTGATAAAAGCTTTTAAAATTTTTTTCCACATTACTAGTGCTACTAGTGAAAAAACCCAAACTGGCCAAAATACTTAAAAATAAACACCTCTAGGGCTTCCCTGGTGGCGCAGTGGTTGAGAGTCCGCCTGCCGATGCAGGGGACGCGGGTTCGTGCCCCGGTCTGGGAGGATCCCACATGCCGCAGAGCGGCTGGGCCTGTGAGCCATGGCCGCTGGGCCTGCGGGTCCGGAGCCTGTGCTCCGCAGCGGGAGAGGCCGCAACAGTGAGAGGCCCGCGTAACGCAAAAAAAAATAAATACCTCTAAATCATTTTTCATTAGAATGCTAATCAGAAAAATACTAAATCAAGATTCAGTTTATGTGGTGTCTAAAGCAAAAAAGAAAATAGTAATTACACTTTTTTTTAATGAATAAGAGTGGCAAGATAGCCTCTTTCTAAAAAAAGCAGGTACATCCTAAGAGCACTTAAATTTTTTGTGAGAAGCACTTTGTATAGCACCAGTTCAAGTTCAAGACGGCTCTGGAGTTGTCAACAGATCCTTTTCTTGTACTTGCTATGGGTAAATTTGCTATAAAGATTTTTTTTTTTGCACCATCTGGTTTTTAGCAATCTTTTGAGAATTTGGAAAATTTGAATCAACTCCAGACATTGTTAAGAGTTGCTTCAAATTTCCAAGTATTACCAGCATTTGTAAATCTTCTCCATTTTAGGTATTATACACCTTTCCATTCATTACATGTTGAACCAGGATTATTTTTGTGACAAAACATTTATGCCCTGTCTCTGCATTTTAAAAATTCTAACTGTTGGGAGTTCCCTGTGGTCTAGTGGTTAGGATTCAGCGCTTTCCCTGCCACGGCCTGGGTTCAATCCCTGGCTGGGGAACTGAGATCCTGCAAGGTACATGTCATGGCCAAACAAACAAACAAACAGAAAAACTAACTATTCTGTTTCTTTTCCATTTTCTTCAGTGAAGTTTCATGAATCCATTTAAAAATAGATGTCGTGAAGGGCTTTTTTTGGGAGGTATAATTGACACATATTACTTTCAGGTGTACAACATAATGATTTGTATTTTTATATAGTGCTAAATGATCACCCCAGTAAGTCTGTTTAGTATCCATATGAAGGGCTTTTTATCATTGATAAATCCTCAAAGTGAATTTTTTTTTTTCCTTTTTGGCTGTGCTGCGCAGCTTGCAGGATCTCAATTCCCCGACCAGGGACTGAACCCGGGCAACAGCAGTGAAAGCCTGAAATCCTAACCACTAGGCATCCGGGGAACTCCCTCAAAGTGAATTTTAATCCCAATAATTTTTACATGAAGATATTTATTGCATTTAGAAAGTGGGGTTGTTTTTAACTTATATCTCTGATTTTCTTCTTTTTTAAAAAAATTAATTATTTTATTTTTGGCTGCGTTGGGTCTTCGTTGCTGCACGAGGGCTTTCTCTAGTCGCAGCGAGTGGGCGCTGCTCTTTGTTGCGGTGCACGGGCTTCTCATTGCGGTGGCTTCTCTTGTTGCGGAGCACGGGCTCTAGGCACGCAGGCTTCAGTAGTTGTGGCACTTGGGGTTAGTTGCTCCGTGGCATATGGGATCTTCCTGCACCAGGAATCAAACCCACGTCCCCTGCATTGGCAGGCAGATTCTTAACCACTGCGACACCAGGGAAGTCCCTTCATTCTGTTTTCGACAACTTTTTTCAAAGTACTTGCCACTTCTCCCATTCTCCCTCAAAGCCAAATTTGCCTTAATGTGGGCTAGAGGTCACAGAAATCCCTGCTCCCACCATCTAAGAGCTTTAAGGCTTGAAGGTATATGAATCAGTATGGTAAGAAAATAGCCCATTGTAATAAAGTTCCAGGGAAATTTGATTCCAAAGAAGCAAATATAGACTAGAAGTCTTAGAGTCTAAAGAACATCTAAGAGTTTTGAAATTCCTCACTGCTCCATTTCACCAGGCCAACTGCAGAAAAAGCACAGAAGCCCCATCCTGTGAAGGATCAGGATTCTAACTTGTATTGATAGTTAGCTAGATTTAATTTAATCACAGGTTATTTAATCAGGCTGCTATTGGTGAAATATTTTGTGGTTTCCTTCTTTTTCCCTGCCATTAAAATCGTAACCCAATTGTCACCTAGAGGCTTCAGTGCACTTAGAGAATTGGGTAAACCTGGCTTTGATATCCAGGGTCTGGGGTAATTCAAAGACTACTCTACTCTTCTAGTGGTTTAATTCCTCTTAGGTTCCTGCCCCAGGTCACACCTGGTTATGAAGTTGCATTCCCCTTTCATGTGCCCACCAGAAATCCTGTCACACCAAGTGGCTCATGATTTTACTGAAGATTTATGGGCTGCTGTAAAGGGTGGTCACATTGTAGAGACATGACCACTCTCTCTCTCTGTGGCAATCAATGACTTCTCTGATTTCCTCTCAGATCCAGTTCCTTCTGCCCTTCCAAACTCCCACAGTCTCTACACATTACCTTGTGAAGCTCTCTGGAAAGTGAAGTATAGTAAATGCCCTCCCCTATATATATAATGTTTATTTCAAAGCCCACCCAGGACTATCTGGATTCCTCAGTGCTCTAGGATTCTGGGACAACATCTTCTTCCACTGCATCAACACTGTGAGACATGTTGTGGGGTGCCTTTCCAGCTCATGATGACAGTCTTCTGAGACTGGGATTAGTGACCCTGTATTCTCAGGTATACCTGACTGAACCAGCTTGACTGATCCAAGCTGGACCATTACCTGGGAATTTTATAATAGAACTGAAGGTCTTCAGTTTTCATCTCTGCATAGGGCTGGACTTGAAACATGTACATTCGGAGCTGACAGGCAGCCAGTACATGAAGAGAGAGAAACTGGGTCTACAGAGAAAGAAGTATATTAAGATACCTTTAGCTTCAAATAATAGAAATCTGGAATCAAAAGGTTTTATACTTGCCTGAGTGTGTCTGTAAGGTTCTCTGTTGACTGTCCCTGTTTCTCTAGTCTATGCTGATGGGTCTCTGTGCTAATACCCACTGTGTGGCACATGTCCAGGATAGATGTCCTTGGAGGACCCCTCTGGGCCTCCTACTCCATAGTTCCCCGATGAGGGGATCCCAGCTCCAGCTTGACCATTCCTTCTCAACTGCTGCCTCCTGTTGCAAGGGTCTCTCCCAGCCAGCAGCTTCTTGGGTAGGGTCTGGTGAAACAGTCCAAGTTCAGCCACCTCTTCTAACATGCAGTAGATCCAGGGGGAATACTTATTTCCTTGTCACACCATATTACTTTCCTCTCTTGGTCCCTTCATATAGCTTGCTGTCTTCAGTTTTCTTTTCTTTTGTTCATATTTGCCCCTCCTTTGTTCAAAGGGGGAAACTGGCTAGCATGCTGCCTCAGCAAATGGCCAACTAAGGCATGGAATGGAGGTCCCCCCTCCCTATATACCTCTCTCCAGTCTTTACAAGAGCCTCCCTTCTCATTTGTTTTCCCTGGAGAGAGAGCACCTTCTGCCCCTCTCCTGCTGGGAAGAGAAAATCCCTTCTCATCATGAAGTAATTCTGCACTCCCCGCAAAGCAAATCACCAAGTGCCCTTCACTCCTCCTCACTTCTACAGAGACCTGGAAGGGTGGGGTGGCTGGAGTAGGGAGGAGGCTGGTAATGTCTAGTCTGTTTCTGCTTAGTCTCTTGGGGAGTTGCCTGGCTCCAATTACTGGCAATTTTCTTAAGGGTGTAGGTTAGTTTTCACTTCTTTGTTCTCACCTGTGGGCCCTAATCACCAATTCTGGGACAACTGGGAAAAATCTCACACAATATCCTATTAGAGCAACAACAGTAATGACCACCTCTAATATTTCTTGAGCATATGCTCTGTGTCAGGTAATGTACATTTTATAATAACTGTCTTATTTATGTGTCACATCAATCTTATGAGGTAGGTCCTATTATTTCCCCCATTTTGTAGGTGAGGAAACTGAGGCTTGTGGACTATAAGCCACTTGGAACTGGTATTCAAGCCCAGGCTGTAGGGTTAAGTAGTCTACTATACTCCCTCTCTTGTATACACAGGGGAAGCATGCTTGCCCATCATTTTGTAAGGATATATTCCTTGAAGTAGAACTCTTGTCACAGAGTATGCACACTTTTCCCAAAATGCTCTCTAGAACGACAGAAGCAGATCATATTTTCCCTGATACCTTTGCCAGTAAGGTGTATTGCAGTTTGTTTTATATCATATAATATTGTTTTTCCAATATGCTATAAAGAATAGAATTTCACTGTTGTTTTAATTAACATTTTAAAAAATCCCAGGTGAAGTTGAACATTTTATGTTTATTTGTCATTTGTACTTATTCTTTCTTTTAAACCATTTTATTTTATTTTTTTGGCTGCACCATGTGGCTTGTGGGACCTTACTTCTTATTATTTAGTGAACTTTGTTTTCTAATCTTTGGTCCATTTTTTACAATTGACTTACGACAAGTATGTATATATAAAGAATATTTGATGTCACATACCTTTTTTTTTAAAAAAAATATTTGACTGCACTGAATCTTAGCTGTGGCACGTGGGATCTTTAATGTGGCATGCAGGATCTTTTAGTTGTGGCATGCAGGCTCATAGTTGCAGCATGCGGGATTCTTAGTTGCAGCATGCATGTGGGATCTAGTTCCCCGACCAGGGATTGAACCTGGGCCCCCTGCATTGGGAGCGCAGAGTCTTACCCACTGGACCACCAGGGAAGTCCCTGATGTCACATATCTGAAGGATATTTCTTCCCAAGTTGTTGTTAAAGAATAAAATTTTTTATTGTGGGAAAGTATACAAAACATAAAATTCATCATTTTAACCATTTTTAGGTATACAATTGAATGGCATTAAGTATATTCACAATGTCAGGCAATCATTACCACTATCCATTTCCAGAACATTTTTTATCATCCCTAATAGAAACTGTGTACCTAGGAATTCCCTGGCAGTCCAATGATTAGGACTCGGTGCTTTCACTGCCGAGGGCGCAGGTTCAATCCCTGATCAGGGAATTAAGAGCCAGCAAGCCGGGACTTCCCCGGTGGCACAGTGCTTAAGAATCCACCTGCCAATGCAGGGGACACGGGTCCGAACCCTGGTCTGGGAAGATCCCACATGCTGTGGAGCAACTAAGCCTGTGCTCTAGAGTCTGTGCTCTAGAGCCCGTGAGCCACAACTGCTGAGCCCACATGCTACAACTACTGAAGCCCACGTGCCTAGAGCCCGTGCTTGCAACAAGAGAAGCCACCGCAATGAGAAGCCTGGGCACCACAAGGAAGAGTAGCCCCCGCTCACCACAACTAGAGAAAGCCCCCGCGCAGCAATGAAGACCCAACACAGCCAAAAATAAATAAATAAATTCATTAAAAAAAAAAAAGATCAAGCAAGCCTCACCGGCACGGCCGAAAACAAGCAAACAAAAACAACAGAGGGCTTCCCTGGTGGCACAGTAGTTGAGAGTCTGCCTGCTGATGTGGGGGACGCGGGTTCGGGCCCCGGTCCAGGAGGATCCCATATGCTGCAGAGCAACTGGGCCCCTGAGCCACAACTGCTGAGCCTGTGCGTCTGGAGCCTGTGCTCCACAACAAGGGAGTCCGTGATAGTGACAGGCCCGTGCACCGTGATGAGGAGTGGCCCCCACTTGCCACAGCTGGGGAGAGCCCTCGCGTAGAAACGAAGACCCAACACAACGAAAATAAATTAATTAATTAAAAAACTCCTACCCCCAACATCTTCTAAAAAAAAAAGAAAACAACAGAAAAACACTACCCCCCCAAAAAAAAAACCCCAAACTGTGTACCCATTAAAAAATAACTCTGATTCACCCTTTCCCACAGCCTATGGTAACCTCCATTCTATGTTCTATGAATTTGCTTATTCTAGGTACCTCATATATGAGGAAGTCATACATTTGTCCTTTTGTGCCTGACTTATTTCAATTAGGATAATGCTCTCAAGGTTTATTCATATTGTACCATATATCAGAATTTCATCCCTTTTTTATAGTTGAATAGTATTCCATCGCATGTGTATACCACATTTTGTTTATCCATTCATCTGCTGGTGCACACTTAGCTTGTTTCCACACTTCGGCTATTGTGAATAATGCTGCTGTAAACATTGGTGTATGTGTATCTGTTTGAGTCTTTGTTTACAATTCTTTTAGGTTTATACCTAGGAATGGAATTGCTGGATCGTATGGTAATTCTATGTTTAACTTTTTCAGGACAAAGTATATAACTTTTAAAAAGTTAAAAACATACAAATATATATAGTGAGGCTATGTCAGTGATTTACCTACCTCAGTGAGGAGACCAGCAGGAGAGTAAAGATCATTCAATGGAGAACTCAAGATCCTGAAGTGAAAGAAAGAATGCTGAAATTAGATTGCTAAGTTAAATACAAAACCTGTTATTGTTCTACAGGGCAATGAAAGCATAATCTTTGGGAGTATCTTTTCTACCAGATAGAAATCATTTGCATCTCTCCCAAACAAATACCATTTGTGATATCAATCTTCTACAATCTTTTACAAGTTAACTAAGTTAGCTAATTTTACAGAGTCTGGCGGTAATCTTTTTGAACTTTGTATTTATTGCTTTTCATTTTGTTTACGGTCTTTTCTGCATTCATTTTTCTATCTTTGCTTTTACTGTTTTTGTCTTTTGTTGTTGTCCTTACAAAAGATCATTATGTGTGTGTGTGGTTGAATAAATATATATAATGTATATATTCACCTTTATTTTCTGGTAATCATATGTTTTTATTTTTGAAACTTAATTTGTAAACCTTTAAGTATTTGACTTATCAGGAATATATTCTTGCATACGGTTTGAGGTAGGGATCTAAAATTTTTTTCCCAAATGGTTACCTAATATCCCAACACCACCTCTCCCTCACTAGTGTGAAATGCCAAGTATCATATATACTGGATTCTTATACTTGGATATGTTTCTGGAATTTTATTTCTGTTTGTCCTTGTCTTTTCTGGTACCAGTATCACAGCTGTAATTATTACTGCTTCATTACACTGTGTTGCCTCTTATAGAGGGAACAGAATGTCTCTGCTACCAGCAACCATGCCTTTGGTCAAAGGGAGCTACTTCTCACAGAGGCAGGGCAAGTGCCCAGCCTTGCTTCACAAGCACCAGCAACTCTCAAATATTTCAGTGCTTTAGGAAATTCCACTGAAAATTCTAGAGAAAGGCACCCACCTAAGGGATCTGAAAGTAAAGGCTGAGTGCTATGTGTGTGTGATTGAGAGGTGGGGGGCAGGGGGTGGAGTGAGGAGCTCATTCATGAACTTCCTCTCAACCACGTAGTTTTACTTTCTGTTTGTTTACATGGAGATGCCAGATTGTCACTGTGTCCTCTCTGCTTTAGAAGGGGATTTTACTTTTAGAGAAGAAGCCCTAAGGAAGAACATAAGAAAGAAGCCCTAATGGAGGCATTTTCGTCCCTCTACTGACACTCTAAATGACTGGAAGAGATCTTTTAGTGTGATGGGGCCTTCTTGGGGCCCTGGATCTCATCTCATTTAGGGGTAAGATGACATGCGAAAGACGAATATACTACGCTTTCCTGACTTCTCAAAACAAGTGCTAGTACTATTGGAATAAAAAAAGATATCCCAAGCTCTGTTCACTGGCACAAACTACTGAATCAAGTAAGGATATTCAGCTGGGATCTTTTCATTGCTCCTTTCAAAAATAACTCTTGCCTTCAGTGGAAATGGCACAAAATATGGCCATATTTAATAGACTAAATAGTATTCTTAAAGGGCCAGTCATCCATTTCTGAAGAATGACTTACTAACCTCATTTCTACTCTTTGCTGAGTGCCTTATTCTTTCAAAGCATTTCAAGAATACATAAAGTTCTTATCATGCTTTTTGTTTCACAGTATCTCCATAGTGGAAGTTTCTTCTCGCTACCTTTTTCAGGCTTGTCTTTGCCTTGTCTGGAAGAGAAACTGATGCTTCCAGTGAACTCAAGTCATCCCCTCTGTTGTTTCAGCCTGCTGTAGCTGTTGCTGCTGCCTTTGGCCATGGGGATGGATTCCTGTGTCACTGCCAGGAAAACATGTTAGTCACTCTCCTCTGAGTTAGAGCTTGCACTGCTGGCGTTCAAGTGTCAAACTGTAATCGTCTGTGATATATTTAGATTTTGAACTCACTTTGCATTTGAACGTTAACTACATGTCCACAAGAAAATAAATGGTCCTCCTGTGGTTGTGACGCCATGCCTGGGCAGAGTGCCACATGAAATTTTTCATAGTAACACTGATTCTTTATCAAATTACACATATTCATACCCCAGATTCCTCTTTAATCAGGAAACCTGAAAAGTGAATTATTATCGGAGGCCACAGGGCCTTTTAAAATCATTGTCCTTGAGTCTTAGAGCAAGAAGCAAAGAGCATTCTGTCCTGAGACAAAGAAGCTGTATTTAGCTGAAGGGAAACCAGCACAGGATACACTGAGTCCTGATGAATTTGACACTTTAAACAAAAGATGGTAAAAGAGTTTTGTAATTTGCAGACATGATATGGCAGGATAGCTCCTTGGGGGGGGTCCCTCTGTACTCAGGAACAGGACAAGCCAGAGCAAAACCCAGCTGAGCAGGTGAGAGTCTGAGCAGGTGAGAGTCACGTTTCTGGTCTCAGCAGACCAGACCAAGAGGCTGGACTTTGGGGGTGGAGTTGGAATGTCAGCTGCTATAGAGGTGCAAGAAGGCTGAGTCTGGGGCTGGTTGAGGAGAGGGTGGAGCTTATAGGTAAGGAGGCTATGAATCAGGTCAGGAAAATTATCAGTGATCAAGAGACCTAGACGAAGGGGTTAAAATTTCCTGATGGTATCAGTCTGTGTGGCCTGGAGAAATCTTTGCAAAGTTCACCCAGCATTTTAAGATTATAAAGAGGGAAAGGTTTGGGATACTGATGATACTGCAGGATGTATGTATAAGTGTAATCAGCCCGAATAAAGGCAAAAGAGTGAGGCTTTGGGAAAGGACCTCAGAATGAGATCATAGTGCTACCATGTAAGCAGACGGTATAATAGTGTGAGGAAGGACACTAGGATTTCAGCGAATTTGGGGTTAGGAGTGAACTGTAATGGTAGTTTCTATATCAGAAGAGTGTTAAGATTAGAAAAATACTTGAGGGAAAAAACCAGGAGACTAAATTGTGCCCTACTACTCCTTATATTTTTGCTTGTTATACTTGTGCTTATAATTAAACAACGTTTAAACAGGTTTTCTTTAGACTTCTCAGAGTCTTTAAAATGACATTATTAACCTATTCATATCTCATAGAACACAGTTTGGGAAAGGCTGGTTTAACCTAATAAAAAAGGCACAACCAAATTCAACCATCATATATACATAACAAAAACACTGAAAGTAAGGAAAGTATTCCAAAAGGTCTACAATGAATGACTAGTTGAATTAATTTCTCTTATTCTTTTGTTTCCCATATTTACTCTATGGAGCCTTTACAAGGAACATGAGCTTAAAGAAAACAGTGGTGTAGTTGTAGGAGGCCACTTTGAAATCGGAGTTTTAAAGGTTATATAACCTTGGACAAGCTCTTTAACCTCATCAGGTCTGTTTTTTCATCTTCAAAATTGGAAAATAACACCCACCTAATGGGTATGCTGTGAGGATTAAGTGGATTATGATATCCAAATCACTCAGCACAATGTCTGGCACATACTGTAGGAGCTAGAGATGAAGTAATTACCATTATTATTGAGTTGTTAAGAGTTTTAGAGTTTAGGAAGGAGCGCTGGTTCAGCTAAGGGCATTGGTCCACTCACTGTGATATCAGGGAAGCCAGAAAACACCATTACCTGAGTTTGTAGCTTACTTGTGAAGCAAATGATTCCAGAACCTGCTCCAGAATATAGAACAGGATTCCACTGGACACCTGGCAGGGAAGACTATGAATTCCCAACTGACTGAGAAACTTTTGTCTCGTGGTAGGCAGGCTATGAACACTGTGTACTGAAAACAAACAGACAAAAACTTTGCTAATTGCTTAGAACTAAATTTGATCATTGTATCAGAGAAAGGCATTTAACAACTTCCTTCTAAAATACTCAAGATGCTCTGCTAAATGAAAAGAACTTGTGCTACACCCATGGTGCCTTTAACATTAAATATTCTGGCAACTTTACTGCTTCACAATCGATTCTTGGAAACTTGCTCCTTTAGATTCTTTGGAATTCTTAAATAACCTTTCCTGACTTCATTTATTTAAATATCCCAGAATAGCCTCTTGAGCTATAAGTTTGATGATCAAAGACACTAATTTTAGCAGGAAGAGTGCTCTCTGTAACTGATGTTATGCTTCATTTTGAGAAGGACAAATTGTTCAAAAGATTGATAGAACCAATGGTATTTTAAACTGAAAGCAGTGCCAAGGCAAATAAGGCAGGTAGGTATGAAGTTGGAACACAAAAAGATAGGGATGTTTTTTGCCAGTTTAGCTAAAGGCTGGGGAGGCCTCCCACAAGATGGAAGGCAGGGACAGAGTCCACAACCCAGACATAGTGATCTTCTAGGTAGTTTAGGCACTTCAGCCTAGGTCAGGCTTGTTACCCAAAAACTAGGTTCCCGTCTTGGTGGGTGTTGAGCCAAAAGACACAACCAAGCCAAAGATAGGAAGAATGAAGGATTTATTACTTGAAGTTAGAAAGGAGAACACCGGGGATCTTTCCCAAAGCAGTGTCTCCCTGAACAGCAAAACTGGGGAAGTTTTAAGCCAAGAGTACGTGCATATCCATGAAAGGCCTTGTGTGGTATATGCATATTCACGAAGGGGCTTGAGCTGAGGAGATTTTTAACATTGAACTGGGACAAAGCTTTAGGTGATTAAAGCCACAAGTGTCAGAAAAGATCAACCTCATTCCATCCTCCATCAGGGTGGGGGCCTTAGTTCCTGCAGAACTTGAAGATGTGTATCATATTATGTACATCCCTTGAGGAGGAACTAGGACTCTGTTTTATTGCTGAACTACTGTTTCTTGACTGCTTTTCCTTTGTTCCTGCATTCCCTCACTTCCCTTACGATCATTAATTATTGAGACCTGTTCAACAACAAGCATTGTGGCCAGGCTTAGATCAAAAAATGGATTCGGCCAAATATGGCTTTTCTTACGTCAAGAAAGCCATGCCTGGTTCTTTTTCTCTGTGGACCCCCTACCCTATCTTTTTACAGACTGGCTTGTTTGCCCAGTGCTTAATAACCCAGAGTAGACAGAGGGAGACAGGACTCTGTCATAGGTAAAGCCAGTAACATCTCTGGTGTTATTGATATCCTGCTAGGTGGGAGAAAAATAGGAGATAGAGGAAGGAAGGTCAAGTACAATTTTTCTTTACTTTTAAAATTGTGGTAAAATATACATAAGGAAACTTACCATTTTAACCATTTTAAAGTGTACAAATCAGTGGCATTATGTACATTCACATTGTTGTACAACCAGCACCACTATCCAACTCTAGAACTTTTTCATCATCCCAGACTGAAACTCTGTACCCATTAAACAGTAACTCTCCAATCCCTCCTACCAGCCAGCCTCTAGTGACCACTATTCTATTTTCTGTTTCTATGAATTTGCCTATTCTAGGCGCCTTGTGTAAATGTAATTAGTCAATATTTGTTTTTTTTGTGTCTAGCTTCTTTGACTTAGCATGATGTTTTCAAGGTTCATCCATGTTGCATCGTGTTAGAATTTTGTTCCTTTTTAGGCTGCATAATATCCCATCATAGGTATATACCACATCTTGAAAACACATTCATGCATCAGCGGACATTTGGGTTGTTTCCACCTTTTGGCTATTGTGAATAATGCTGTGAATACGGGTGTACAAGCAACTGTTTGTCCTTGTTCTCTTTTTCAAAGGCTTTTTCTTCCTGCTTACACACCTCCTATTACAGCCTCAGGGAGCACTCAGTGCTTGTTTTTGAAGACAAAAACAGGTTTGATTTAGCCAAAATGTGAGAACCGTGTAGTGATTAGCAAGTTTAAAGGCACCCAACTTGGGCTTTGGGCATTGCTCCTGGAGACTGAGGTGCCTTCTTAGGCAGCAGGTGTGAAATAAAATTCATATTTTATGGCAAGACTAGAAAAATTTAAACAAAAAATTTTCTCTGCCCTTTCGCCTCCGCTCCCCCACTATGTGTGAACAAACTTGCCACCAGGTACTGGGACCCCATTTACCTGTCTAGCTACTCTTGTACTGGATTCAGGTTTTGTGGGGTTGAAGCTTACACAATGCTTAAGTATTTACAAAGTAAATACTTAGAATAAGGCATCACATCAAATTACTGACATGGAAATTCAGATTCCCTGTCTTCTGAGATATCTTTAAGCGATTTATCAGAAATGCTCATTACAAAGAGTTGCTTCCCGATTGACAGCTGGCTTCCGCTCCACAACTGGAAGCCTCCGTAACTCTCAGCAACTCCTTGCTCTCCCAGGTGCCCATGCAAGTGAGGGGTCCTGATGATTCGCTAGCTTCATTTCATCCTGCCACTTACCAGGTGGTCTGAACGTACCTAGGAGCATGTCATCTATCTCAGTGTCTCTTGCATCCAGCTCAAGACATGTGCTTAGAATGGGTTGGGGATTGAAAGGCTTAAGTGCCGTAGGTTCCTCAGTCTGACCTAAGGACAGGAGTGGTTTAGAAAACGGTGCGACGAGGCTGAACGAAAAAAACAAGGCGGTGGACTTGAGGGTGGAGTCCTCCCCTCCGCCGCAGAGGGCGCTGTCTTTGACTTTGACAGCGTCTTAGCTAAGACTGCCGAAGGCCGCGTTCCAACGGCGGCCTTCTCTACCCACCAACCTACCTCAAGTAGAGCAGATGAGAGACGCCTCTGGACTTTTAAGATTAGTTTGTGCTCCCATTTCCCAACACTAGGTGTGGCGTAGGAGGTGCCACAACCAGAACTTCCTTTGAAATAAAGAAAAAAGCGGAAGTAGGACAAAAGCGCTTCCTCAGTATTTTGCCTCAAACCGGCTGTCCTACTTTCTTCTGGAAGGGGAGGTGCTCCACTGCTCTTTGCTGCCGCACTTAGCGCGGCGGCGGGGTCCGTGTACATGCTCAATGGCCAACTCCGCCTCCCAACTGTCTTTCGCCGGCCCTTCCCAGGTTCTTGGGCCTGGGAGTGACGTACGCTTGTACGTACCTGGGGGGCGGGGCCTCAGGAAGAAAAGCGGCTGAGCCGGAGTCTCGCGAGAACATTCCCTCTCAGTTCTCGCGCTGCTTCTTTACTCTCGTAGCGACGAGACCTTTCGAGATCTTCTCCGCCCCCGCTACCGGCGCCCAGGCTGCGGCCGCTGAGCCGGAGCCGGCCTGAGTAGTGTCCTCAGCTGCGGCCCTCCTTCTAACAACCTAGGCTCTTGCGTGGCTCTCCGCACGTCTCCCACTAGCCCCAGTTCCCTGGCCCACGCGGCCCGCTTTACGCGCGCCAGCCCCGCCGGGGTCCGTGTCTTGTCTTGCCGGCCGGACCCGGGCTCGAGCC
This sequence comes from Neophocaena asiaeorientalis asiaeorientalis, assembly GCF_003031525.2. Taxonomy (NCBI): domain Eukaryota; kingdom Metazoa; phylum Chordata; class Mammalia; order Artiodactyla; family Phocoenidae; genus Neophocaena; species Neophocaena asiaeorientalis. The sequence goes on along the minus strand of NW_020173499.1, from coordinate 66,686 downwards.
TGAGCTGTAGCCGGCGCCATGTCGGTGGTGGGCATAGATCTGGGGTTCCAGAGCTGCTACGTCGCTGTAGCCCGCGCCGGCGGCATCGAAACGATCGCTAATGAATACAGCGACCGCTGCACGCCGTGAGTGTGGGCCAGGGTAGCCGCGTGCACTGGGGGTTGGGGGGTGGTGGGGAGGTAGCGCTTGCTCGGGTCTGTGACCCTCGCGGCTTGGGGAACGCGGGCCGGGCAGTCATCTCCGTTACGAGCCGAGGCTCCGGTGGGTAGTGGACCCCTACTGCGTTTTAGGTCAGTAGGGGCCGCGACCTCCCGTGTGGGTCTGCGCTAGGGGCGAGGCCCTTTTTCTGTGGCCCGCCGGCCGAGCGAGGGCTCCGAGTGGGTACTTGGACCAGCGGAGGCTGTGGGTAGGAGCTGGGGGGAAGGCAGGCCCGGGATGTGGGGTGGACCGAGATTCTCTTTTAGAGGGCACATAATAGGCCCAGGGCGTACTGACGTCTCTAAAGCCCAGCACAGAGTTGGGAGCTTTGCACACAGCAGGAGCTTAATAAAAGTTTAATTGAACAGGTCTGGCGTCTGCCGGCAGGCGGTAAGACAGTGCAGAGACCGGAGTCCCACGTGAGTGGGGGGTGGGGTGGCGCCCGGAAGAGAGGGAGTCGGAGCACCAGAGATCTCCAGATAGGGTTGGCACGGAAAGATATCAGAAAAGGATTTAATAAAATCGATGCCTTTTGGATACCTTTTGCATTCGCTTTTGTTTTTCACGTCGCTTCAGTATATTGAACTGAATGTTGGGTCATTCTCTGCTGTCATTCTTTGCGCACCTATCCCTAACAGCGTTCCACTTTCACTGTAATACATTCCAACCAGGGTGTTGGCTGCAATTGTTAATGAATGACTCAGGGGCTCACTTTGACTTTTAGAACCTATGGTAAGTTATGGAGCCAGTATAGACACAGCGCTAAGAAATCATGACTCACCCAGGTCTTTCCTTGGATAGGGTAAGAGTCTTTTGTACGTAGAGACACCTTTCAATCCATTGTCTTCCTCTTGGACAGAATCTTTTTAAGAAGTTTCTGTTATTTGCTAGGTTCTCATTGTGTCTCATTAAGGGCCTCTGTTTTAAGGCTCGTTTTTCACCCTACCTTTTGTTACACTTCTTCAGCAATTTCTGGCCAACTCGATTGCTCCCTATACCAGACTGATATTTGCTACCCAGAAGGCTGACAACATTTCCCTTAAACTTATCAAATTTCTATCCCTTATTTTAGACGTAACCCATGTGCTTCCCGCAAAACCCATCCCAGATCCAAAACCACAGTTTGATGTTCCTTTCTCAATTTTATTTATAGTTTTTAACTAATGAGATATAATTCACATACCGCGCAGTTAACCCTTTTAAAGTGTACAGTTTGTTTTTAGTGTAGACACAAAATTGTACAACCATCAACACAACTTTAAAACATTTTCATCATCCCACAAGAGCAACCCTGTACTCATTAGCAGTCACAGCCCAATCCCCAACCCTCCCATCTTCATAGTTTTTAACAGTGGGTCTAATTTGTATTTCCAGGGAAGTGTATTGTACAATGAAGTTTTTAAGTATTTAAGCATTAATTTTCTATTTGTTATTTTCCTCTCTGGATCCTAGTTTGCTTCATCTGTAGAGATAGTTTTCCTCAAGAAATTAAGAGGGCTAGAGCACTGAGTTAGGCATGTAACTTTTTGGTCTTTTCCCAGCTAGAATTGAACATACTTTAGCTCCAAAGGTAAGAGAATTCCAAATATTGGAATGAAGTGTTCCTGTCCTTCCTTTTAGACTCTTATGACCCCTTTTCTCCTTTAGACAAATAGTAACTACAGCAGTTTTACCATGAATCTCATTATTTGGAACTGAAAGAGTTGTTTCAGAAAAGAATTTAATCTTCCCAGATCACAGTTAAATTTGTCCCAAAGACTATTTCATGGGTGACCAGATACACCATGTAATTGTGATAAGAATATGTTTAAATACTTAAAAGTAATTTTCCTTACATGTTCCTATATTTCCAGGAACTTAGAGGGATGCCATACATTCAAGTCTGTACCAGGGAACGAACCCGTGTCTCCTGCATCGGCAGGCGGACTCTCAACCACTGCGCCACCAGGGAAGCCCTCAAGTAGTTTTTGAACTGTGATCTCGATTAGCTTAGATTTCTGTGTTGGAGTCTTTGGCTAAGTAGAACATGGTGGGCAGAAAGGTTATTTTTTTTTTTTTTTTTTTAATGTAGTGATTATGGAAGAATGGATTTATACCTCAGAGGTACACAGGGAATGTGTGATAGGTTTGTTTTAGTGTGAGAGTGGAATGAGATGCAGGTTCTGGAGGGCTGGGTATAGTGAAAGTAACTCATTTAAAATTGTGGGTGCAACAGGATTTGAATTCCATTTTTTTTTTTTTTTTTTTTTTTTGCGGTACGCAGGCCTCTCACTGTTGTGGCCTCTCCCGTTGCGGAGCACAGGCTCCGGATGCACAGGCTCAGCGGCCATGGCTCCGGGCCCAGCCCCTCCACGGCATGTGGGATCTTCCCGGACCCGGGGCACGAACCCATGTTCCCTGCATCGGCAGGCGGACTCTCAACCACTGCGCCACCAGGGAAGCCCTGAATTCCATTTTTGAGGAGCCAGTTGAGTCTTACCTAGAAGAGACCCTTGCTTTCCCACCAAATTTAGGCTTCCTTTCATTTCAGCAGATAATGAGTAGCTTCTAATATGCCAGCTGTTGTGCTAAGCACTGAAGGTACTCTGATAAACAAGTAAGATCCTGCCATCATGGACATGGCTAGTGGAGAAAACCAGATGCTAAACAAATATGTAATTACTGACTGTGGTAAAGGTCCAGACGGGAAAGTATGGAAAACAATGACGGGGACCTAATTTAAATTGGATATGGGGTGGTGATGGAAGGTGCTTCTTAAAGAAGTGTCATTTAAGATGAAACACAGAGGATGAGTAGGGTTTTACCATGGAGGTTCGTGGTGGGAGCGAGGAAGAGTTGTTCCAGGCAGAAGGAATAGCAAGTGAGGAAGAACTGAGGCACACTTGACAGACTGAGAGGATTATAGCCACTTGAAAAAATGCTGTGAATTGAATCTGCAGAGAAGTTAGGCAAGACAGGTTAGATTATGGCAGGGCTTTGTAAATCATGTTAAAGATTTTTATCTAGGTGCTGTGGGAGGTGATCCAATTGATATTTTAAAGATGTGATTGGCTTTTTTATGGAGAACGGATTTATTTGAGAAGGGCAAGAGAAGAAGCCGGATGATGCTTAGGAGGATATTGCAATCATTTGGTCCACGTGGGAGTTTATGTTGCTCTCCACCAGTGTGGAAGCATGGGAGAAAAGTGTGGGCGGCATAGAGATAAACTTTGGAGTTTTAACTTACGAGTGTCGTGTTGATATTTCATGACCATAGGCTTTGGAATAAGATGGAAAGCCTATTTTTATATTTAGTTGGATTATTACAGTAGAAAGAGTACAACCTTAAAGCTTCTTTGGAATAAAAATGTTAAGGGACTGCCAAACATTACAGGAGTTAATTGGGCCGTACTGTACAAAATTTACAGGGTAGATATGAGTTACCTAAGAAGATAATTCTGTGTATGAATAGTTATCATTTTCATGGACTTAGTTCCTCATAAAACAGTATATTAGGAATTTGAAGAGATGAAATTGTCTGTTAATAACTGCCCTTGAGAGCAAAAGCTGAAAGTAAGGTGGGTTCTGGCTAACTGGCAGATTAATATCTGATACCTTATTTGTGCAAGAAAAGTGTTCCTCTATGGAGTGAATATCTTTACACGTTGTAGATCTAAGCACGTCAGGATGACTGGATCTTTTGGGTTCAGTGAATAGGAAAGTTGATTGGTTAACTAAAGCTTCAGATTGCTAATGCTTCTCATGTCTAATTGAGGTTATCAAAGTAGTTTCTTAGACTCATTTAAGAACTAAAATACAACTTTGTATATAGAATTGGTAGGTGTAATCTACAGGAACTTTATATCATCAGGTTCTAAATTGGGTTTCCTAAATTAAAACTTTTTCTGACTTAATAAAATACTTGTTTGCTTTAACAACAACAACAAAAATAAAGTGCTAAGTAAAATTGTTTCCTCTCTAATTATTTGCTGTTTGCTGTCTATCCTTGCATAACTTTTTCTAGACTTCTACAAATATATGTGGGGACGTGTGTGCCCATATAAATAAATAGGATCATACTATATTTTGTAATTATTTTCTTTCACTTATATTTTAGACATCTTTCAGAGTCCGTAAATATGAATTTACCTCCTTAAGTACATAATAGTCCATACTATGGCTTTAACATGCTTTCCTCAGATGTTCAGGTTGTTTCTATATTTTTGCAATTAGAAATAGTCTTCAACAAGTCTTTTATATTTATGTTTACATGTTAATACTTTTATTTTTGTTGGATAGATTTCAAGATGTGAAATTGGTGAAAGGATATATATGCTTAAAATTTCAGTACCTATTGCCAGAGTACTTTACAAAAATTTAAGGGATTAATTTACACCAGGAACGTAAGTGATTTCTCTGTTTCACTGGGGTTTGTGAGGATTATGAGTTAAAATTATATAAAATATTTAGCATAATGCCTGTTACATAGTAAATACTGCCCAATTATTTGCTCATATTGCTATTATTACCTTTTTGTATATTTTATTAATTCTGTTTATTAATGGACCATATATTGGGACAGTAAAATGAAATCTATGGAAGTTTGCCTTTCGGGTTTATCAAATATGTAGCTTTTAATGTGTAAATCTTACTGACTCAGGAGTTTGTGATTCTTAAGGAACTGCATATCTTGCTAGTATGAGTTGTTTGATCTGTTCAATATCAACTGTTTTGGGTATTTTCTAGCTCTGGGCTAAGGCAGTGACTGTGGGGTAGTCTGATTAACCTAATAACCATTTCCATGCCAGTCTTGCCTGCTTCTCTTATTTGATAGTCTAAATACTATTGTAGGTTCTCTGAAAAACTCATTTTCTTATATTGTTTAAGAAATTGAATTAGAGTAACAGCTGTCTGAATATCCTGAGAGCGGTCCTACACACACTTATAAACATGAAACTGTACCTTTTAAGGATCTGTGCCGGTTGCAGCTGTTCATAACATCCTATCAGAATATCCATAAATGTTTGGTCAGTGGTATCTTTTACCCAGGAAAGAGAACAACGGCTATTCTCTGGTTTAAAAAGATGATTATTTCTAGGACTTAAAGATTAGAACAGAAAAGTCTTGAACTTGATTTAAATTAACTTTGTGTAATGTCATCCTGTAATTTGGAATGGAGGAAAGGTAATATCAGTCAAGTAGCAAGTGTCTTGAGTACTGCCGTTTTTAGCAGCATTAACTTGGGCTTGTGTAAAGTATAGAGGAAGTGTAAGATAGAGTCCTGCTGTGGAGATGTAATCATTCTAGTTGGAAATATGAATGACGTAAAGCAACAGTAAATAGAATAAGAATAGAGAGTACAATTATGGGCAAGGTTATTAAATATAGACCTTAATTGTTCAAGTTCAGAGGACAAGTCATATCTGTGGGGGATGGAGTGATAAGGAAAGGCGGGAGTGGGACTTGAGCAAACAGGATTAGAATACATGAAGAAAGGATTGGGACAGTCTGGTGAAGATATAGAAGTAGGAATAAATCTAGAGGGTTTGGTAGGCAGTACAAAAGTATTTATGGGGACTTCCCTGGTGGTCCAGTGGTAAAGAGTCTGCCTTCCAGTGTAGGGGTTGCGGGTTCGATCCCTGGTCATGGAACTAAGATCCCACGTGCAGTGGGACAACTAAGCCCACACGCCACAACTACTGAGCTTGGGTGCCTCAACGACAGAGCCTGCATGCTGCAAACTACAGAACCCATGTGCTCTGGAGCCTGCGTGCTGCAACTAGAGAGAAGCCTGTGTGCTGCAAGGAGGATGCAGCCAAAAAAAAAAAAAAAGGTTAAAAAAAAAAGTATGTATGTGTGGGACTTGGAGTTTGGTAGTCCTGATTTTGAATCCTGAACTCTAGTACTAGTTATGTTTCTGGGCACATTAACTTGCCTTTATTCAGTTCTTCATTTACAAAATTGGGTCAGTAATAGTTCTTGTCTTAGAGTATTCGGGAGAATCAAGTGTAGAATGCTTAGCACACTGCCTGGCATATGAAGGCTCAAAAATGAAAGCCGTGGGACAAGGGAGCTTAACCTGCTTGGATGAAAGAGAGGCTTCCTACCATAGATAGGGATTGCACGCAGGCTATGTGAAATTTTGGAATTTCCTGGTGAGTGGGAAATAGTATCAATACATATTTCCGTTAAATATCTTGTTCCCTGTCCAAATCCTGACAGAATCATTCAGCCACTGAAGATTTTTTAGTGTTTGTTGAGGAGAAACAAACTTAATGGGGGTATTTAGCTTCTCTTTTTAAAAGAATTGCTTAATTTATTAGGATTGCATAGCAGTATTTACCTAAATAGTAATGGCCATCTCTGGTAGGAGGGTGTTGGTTGTGGAGTTACTGATAATCCCTATGTTCTTTTTTACACTTTTCTAATTTTCTACGATGAGCTTGCACTAGAAAGCACGGAATAGGTTCTAGCGTTGGCCCTAAAATTTGACGTAATCTTTTTGGGCCTTTTTCACATTTAAATATTAGATTTCTTTATGTAAGCTTTTACTTTAAAAACCCTTTCAATTTGTGCTGTTTAACATATCTACCCTCATTCAGTTGTCGTTTTTTTTTTTTGCGGTACGCGGGCCTCTCACCGTTGTGGCCTCTCCCGTTGCGGAGCACAGGCTCCAGACGCGCAGGCTCAGCGGCCATGGCTCACGGGCCCAGCTGCTCCGCGGCATGTGGGATCTTCCCGGACCGGGGCATGAACCCGTGTCCCCTGCATCGGCAGGCGGACTCTCAACCACTGCGCCACCAGGGAAGCCCTCAGTTGTCCTTTTGAAAAGGAAATGGTAGGACTTTTTATTCCTCATGATTTTAAAGGTGGCTGAGTGGGTTTTAGTGGATAGTTTGAGAAGGTGAAGCACAATTTACATAGCAAACTAGTTGGTATATTTTTGGTTCTGGTTTTTTTTTTTTTTTTTTCTTTTTTTTGTCTGTGCCATGTGTCTTGTGGGATCTCAGTTCCCCAACCAGGGATTAGACCCAGGCTATGGCAGTGAAAGCCTAGAATCCTAACCACTAGGCCACCAGGGAACTCCCTAGTTAGTGTGTGTATATATATATATATTATTTTTTTTTTTTTGCGGTACGTGGGCCTCTCACTGCCATGGCCTCTCCTGTTGCGGAGTACAGGCTTCAGGCTTCAGGCTCAGTGGCCATGGCTCACGGGCCCAGCCGCTCCGCGGCATGTGGGATCTTCCTGGACCGGGGCACGAACCTGCGTCCCCTGCATCGGCAGGTGGACTCTCAACCACTGCGCCACCAGGGAAGTCCCGGTATATTTTTTTTGTATGAAACTCAGACCAAGGTTTCATTGGAGGTTTAGTAATATATAATGTTATTTATGATGTGCCAGCCTCTGATAAATGTCCTTTAAAAGTGGATCAACAAATTTAATCCTTATAGCAACCATATTAGGTAGGTGTGGTAATTTCCCCCATTTTAGAGATGAGCAAATTAAATTTCAGAGCAGTTAATTAACAGCTAGAAAGGTAGAGAAGGGATTCAGATAGACCCATACTGTCTAATTCTAGAGCCTGAGCTCTTTTTACTGTACATGTGTTCAACTCAATCAAATTGACCATAAAGTGGAAAAGCTAAGGATTCCTTTCTTTAATGTACTAGTTGGCTTGTTATAGAACTTTTTTTAGAATGTAAGAATTATGTAATAATATATTAATGATTTTCTATAATATGATAAGAAAAGTGTGAATTCTGCCCATACTTTGCAAGAGTTATGCCTTGTTTGAGGTGTAATTGCCATATTATGTGGTAAAGATTGATGTTCCATTAGTGACATTTGATTGCTTTGTAAGAAGTTGGGAACTGTTTGTAGTGTGTGCATATATAGATGAATAAAAGGATGAATAATTTGAACTGAGACAAACTTTTATTTAGCTTTTCAAGATATACGAACCATTTCCTATCTATTACTTCTAAGGCAGATGTAGATTTTAAGAGTAAGTAAAAATGTTAACTGACTTCAAAGAGAATATTACCTAGAGCAGCTCTGTACAGTAGAACATTGTGTGATGATGGAAATGTTCTACATTCACATTGCCCAAAGTCCAGTAAGTTTTAAGCCAAGTCTAATAAGTTTTAAGAGGTAGTAACAATTTTTACTTGAGAGGGATTGGGAAGGCATCACAAGTGTGTGATATCTCTGGAGAATGAGTGAGATTTAGAAGGACCAGGGCATTTCAGGTGGCAAAAGTGGTAGAGCAAAGCAGGAGGATTGGAAGACTATTTGACTTGTGTTGGGGTACTGTGTGCTTGAGATTGCACCTGGAAAATGGGGGTGGGGTTGGGATTGTGAGAGGCCTTAGGTTCTACATTAAGGAACCTGGACCCTATTTGCTGGTAATGTTTTTGTTTGGAAGGTAATTAGAAGCAAGACAGATTCAGAGTTACTAAGGTAGAATAGGAAATTAACCCTTCAACAGACATACAATAAAGTTGGGAACATTAATTTTTTCATTCTTAGAGCTAGTGTTGTTTGAGGAGATGAAGGCTTGAAAACAGAGCTGCAGGAAACAATGGAAGATAAATAATGTTGGCTTTTAGTTATGTTGGGATTGAGTTATTGGTGGGATGCATCTTAGAAATTCAGATCTGGTGGCTTTTAGAAAGATGTAGGTTTGCATGCATAGGCTAGAAGGAGTGGACAGGGTGAATGGAGTAGGTAAGATTACGGTGGGCAATTTCCTAAAGGGCTGTATGCGCTGTAGTAGGGGAGACATTTAAGTGGTACTCAGGGATTTTTTTTTTTTTTTTTAAGTGATAGGTGGTATATTTGCAGAAAGGCTGAGCTTGATACCTGTGCTGTAGAGGGGCTACCCCCCAGCATGTTCTAGGCCCATAGAGCTTAGGCCTCATAGGAAATCTGATGAAATTCCAGGCTGTGTCATACTGATTCAGGGCATAGCTGCTTGTAACTTTTCTGGGAGATTGGCTTACAGGGATTCTTGCACCATTGTTTGGAAAGGACCACTCAAGCACAGAGAGGCTGGGCATTCTGCCAGTTTGTACAGGGCTGGTAAGTTTAAGTAAAACAGTTCTACTTAATTAGTAGGTCATCTAGTGTGGTCAGATTTGGACCAAGGGAGTATGGCTGCAGAGCTCTTATTCTTACTCGTTCCACTAAATTTGAAGAATTAGGGGTACAGGGGGGATAGAGAGAGGGTCAAAGCTAGCTAGAGTGTGAAGTATGGAGAAACGATCTATAGTCCTGACTCCCATTGCTTTCAGATTGTATGACTCTGGACAAATTTACTTATTAATACCTTTTTGGACTCAGTTTCCTCTCCTATAAAGAGGGAATAAGATAGGGTGCTTATGAGGATTAAATGAGATGGTGCATATAGGCAATTTATGCAGTCATTATTATTAAGTAGGAGGAAGAGAAGGCTTTACTAACCTGAGGGAGAAATGGACTCTGGGAGGAGCTTTGTCTTTTGGATTTTTTGGGGGTGGCATGGGTGAATTTGATCTTATTTTAGCTTGAGAGAAATCAGCTACTGGAAAGGGAGGTGACAAATATATGCAAGGTTCCAGAGTGAAAAACAGGGGGAAGCATGGAGGCCATGATAGCAAAAACATCAACTCCAAAATAACTGACTTTTTAAGCTTAAACACAGTGTTTTAAAGTGTTTATACCTTTAAGCAAGTTTCAATTTTGCTTTCTAAAACAAGCAGCATATACATCAAACCAGCAGGCAGTGTATGAATTGATTTGGAAGAATGTTCAGAAGTGGGAATGAAGTTCCTTGTCAGAAATTGAGTCTTTAAAAAAAAAAGAAATTGAGTCCTTGGAAACTAGTTCTAGAAAAATAACTTTTTATGTATTCAGTATTCACAATAGGACAAGCGTTGTTTTCAGGGTTTATAGACTATTCTCTTGGTGAAGTTATGAGCTGTTCTAAACACAAAGAACGTTTTATTGATGTATTGATATGAGGGTATACTATTTTATATTGGAATTTTGAACACCAGACTTGAAGAATTAGAGGACAGTGGAGACTGGTTAGTCCACCTCTCTCCAGTATTTCAGACAGATGGTCATACCAAACTTGTACTTCAACATCTAAGTGATGAACTCCCATTATTCTAAGAAGCAGTGCATTCCATGGACACTTTACTCAGTAGAAAGGTCAAAATCATAGACTGACTGTGTGCAGTTAACAAAAATAGGGCTTTTCGGCTAAGCAGATTTTTTTTGCTGTGCTGCAAGGCTTGTGGGATCTTAGTTCCGTAAACAGGGATCGAACCTTCCCCCCCACTGCAGTGGGAGCGCGGAGTCTTAACCACTGGACCACCGGAGAAGTCCTTGCCTGCTTTGGTTTTGGATGTAATAATTACAGTAAGGTTTGATGTTTAAATGTTTGTTTTGTCTTCTAGGGCTTGCATTTCTTTTGGTCCTAAGAATCGTTCAATTGGAGCAGCAGCTAAAAGCCAGGTAGAATTTTGTTTTTCCCTAAAGTGACTTTCTTCTGTGGTTTGTCCATCCTTCCCATTCAGCAAGTATTTCAGTGCCCATTGTGTGCCCACCACTGTGAGCCCCTGGGTGTACAACTGAGAGATGAACCTGATCTTTCTTACGTACTTGAGTGAGAAGCAAATAGCTTTTTAAAATAGCATGAACATATATAATCTGTTTAATGCAAAGTGCTAGGATGTTTGATTGTTCCTGGGTATTTTACTTTTTAAATTTTTTCCTGGGTATTTTATTTTTTATTTTATTTTATTTTATTTTATTTTTTTGCGGTACGTGGGCCTCTCACTGCTGTGGCCTCTCCTGTTGCGGAGCACAGGCTCTGGACGCGCAGGCTCAGTGGCCATGGCTCACGGGCCTAGCCACTCCGCGGCATGCGGGATCCTCCCGGACCGGCGCACGAACCCATGTCCCCTGCATTGGCAGGCGGACCCTCAACCACTGCGCCACCAGCGAAGCCCTTTCCTGGGTATTTTAAATGCTCGTTAAAGTGTCTTGTTCTGTCTTCATCTTACTCATATTTAAGGTCAGTGTTGATCAAGGTTCTCAAGGAAGGAAAACATACTTGTAGAAGCACACTTACCATTAGTTTACTTTTAAACCAGGAACCTGACATATTTGCTGGTTCCTCTGTAACCAGAGCAAAAGAACCTGAAGAGTTCTATTTCCCTGAGTGTCTGAGGTTGCTGTAAAATTAAGGAGTTGCATGTTAGATGTTTTAATAGTTCAATCTGGAGCAACGTATAGAATGAATAACTGTCTCTTTCTGGACCGGGCAGCGCCTAAGATTTATAAGCCCAAGAAAATGGTGCTTGGCCAATTTAATTAAATTGGGTGTTTTATAATCTCATTTTCAGAAAGTTCAACATGTTTTAGGAGACAGTAGATAGCAAGTACAGAACTGTTTTGAAATGTCTTTCCTTCTAAAAGTCCAGTGAATTCTTCCTGTTTTTAAACTTGCTTTCATTATTGAGAACAGTTATTGTACTAAACTGGCTGCCTAGTTCTAGGTTGACATAGTTATTGTGATACTGAGTTTCTACTTGGCAGCTTGCTGAAACAGGGCCTGACTTTGGAGCCCTTATATTGTTTTACAAAAGAACTTCTGTTTGTGCCTTTTGACATTGCTGATGCAGAGGAGCTCTGCTGTTTTTCCTTGGGACTTGTTGCACTTACTTCTGCATTGGGAAGAGGAGCCTATAAGTCTTAAGCAGAAGTTCATTCTTAAATTTTTTGAATGTCCTTTGCCAGCATTTTTTCCCATAAATTATAATACTTTATTCTAGAGAAATTAGAAAATATAGATGTAAAAGTGTGAGGAATTTAGAAGTTAGCATACTACCATTATCCAAAAATCACTGTTAATATCTTAGTGTGTAACCTTTTGTACTCTTTCTAAGCATATAAATGTTTTTATCCCCACCCCAAGAAAGTGACATCATATAATATAGATACTTGTCTCCAGACTTCTAAAATAATATTAACCATTGTATGGATATGCCATAATTTATTTACCCATTCTCCTGTCATTTACCCTCTAGGCTCTTTGCAGTTTTCTGCTGTGATAAATAATGCTCTATCAGTTTATTTGCATTATCTTTGTGGGCTTAGTGTCATCTTTTTTTCCTTTATGGTAAGTTTTCTTCACTAGAATAACTGAATTGATACATACTGCCAGATTGGCCCCTGGAAAGTTCGAATAACAAACTACGGGTAATTTTTAAAAGATAAAAATTATTTTATGTAAATGTTTGTTAGAAGTTTAAGAACAGAGAATGCTTTTATAAGCGTAATGACCTGTCTTCATGAGGAAGTAAGGCAATCTGGGCTCCGGTCCTAGCCCTGCATGTGACCTGTACAGGTCCCTCACTCCTCACTTCACAAGCTAGCAGGCATCGTTCAGAAAGGTTTAGTGCTAAAGAAAACTAACTCAGAAGGAAAATGATTCTAATTTAATCCTGAGATTGTTGAATTTTTTTTTTCATAATTTAATTGCTATTAGTCTTTCCACTCTTTGACTCTGATACACTTTTTCTTAGGTAATATCCAATGCAAAGAACACAGTCCAAGGATTTAAAAGATTCCATGGCCGAGCATTCTCTGATCCATTTGTGGAGGCAGAAAAATCTAAACTTGCATATGATATTGTGCAGTTGCCCACTGGGTTAACAGGTATAAAGGTAAGGTTTTCAAGATAATACCTTAATGATTGAAATACAGTATTTTATGTTATCAGGTCATTGTATGTTATACCATTCTACTTTCAAGTTGTAATGAAAATGGTTACAAATGCTTTGGAAAGTCTTTTGCTAGTAAAGACCATTGGCATTTTTTGAATAATCTGGATTTTATTTGGGAGCCATAGGTGGCACTGTTAATAGGGGTTGGACAGATAGGTGGTAATGATGTGAAGTTAACTGCCATTGCTACTTGTCTTGTTGACTAATGCAGCAGTCTTGCTGGTATGATTTTAGTGAATGACTTCCGGAGGAGCAGGCAAAGAAATCAACACTTTAAAGTCACTGCCAGATATGTGGTCATACTCTTGACAGTAGGATTGGAAAGGTGTTTTCTTTTGGGGAAAAGGGAGTTTAGTCTTTGCTATCTCTGCAACATCTAGGAGAGTCTCTTTGTGAAGCATGCAGTGAACTGACCATACAAAAAAGATTAGAGGCTGAGGGATGGGTACGGTGAACACATTTGTCTCTCTTGCACTCAGGTGGTAAGAGCAATCCAGAAGGGTGTTTGAGCTTTTCAGGCAACTGAGTTTAGAGAGAGGAAATGTGGTGTTTGAGACACCCCATTTGGAGAAATAAGGATCATGGGAACAGGTTCAAAATCCAAGAGATGATGAGAATTGTGGGGAAATGGTAGTTAATTGTGCCATTGTAGCTGAGAATTCAGTTGAATTTGGAAGTGAAGAATTTTGATAACTGAAAAATGATCACGGGTTTACTTATGGTATTTTCAGCAATAATTTTAGTACAGTTTGAATGGGCCTACTAATGGATAAATATGGAGTGCAGAGGAGGAAAAAAGGAAAGGGAGCTGAGGAAATGGGGGATACTTACAGTCAAGAAAGAAATAGGATGCGTATTGGCAGATTTAGTCAGAAGCGTTACAAGTGCCAAAGGAGAAAGAGACTAGGGAGAAGACCTGGGAACAAGTGGATCCAAGTATGAGCTTGGAGGAATTGACAAAGACTTAAATGAGGGAAGAAGAGGTAGCTTTGAAAGAGGCTCACTGGGAGGGTTATTTTCCGATCTTTATCATGCAATAAAGTGAGACACTTAAATTCTAAACCAGAATAAATTATGGTTGGACTGGGGAGTGAGAAGGTGGTGTTCAAGTTGAGTTGGAGCAGGAGCTAAAAGAAGAAAGTGACATTTTCTGGTCTGGGTTGTACTTGGGGAGTATGGGCATGTGGAATAGGACCTTATCTTACTTAGGCAGTCTTTTCAACATTTAAAGTTTGTAACTGTTGTCAAAGTTGCATACCTTTATCCAGGTTTAGGATATCTTGAAGCTTTGTTTGTCGTTTATTCTTTAATTCAACACGTATTTATTGTGTCAAGTTTGTCCTCCGTGTTGGGGCTATGACAGTGAACAAATCTGACAAAAACCATTGCGTTATATTGGATCCTAATTGGGACGATGATCATAAAGTCAACACAGTAAACAAGTAAAATACACACAGTACGTCAGATGGTAAAATAGTTTCCACCACCAGATCCCTTTATGGAGGGACAGTGTGGGTCATAGTGAGCTATACCAATTTGCTTCTGCCCAGGTAATTGTCTACAAGTTTTGTTGGTGGTCACAACGTGCCATTTACATAGTGGTCCTCATCTCCAGGTATCATGCTTGACAAGCATGTTAAAAAGCTAAAAGTGACCTTCAAGTTATTTTCGCTTCTAAAACTAGCTTTCTCAATTCCTTCCTGAGTTAATGTTCCATTGATGATTTAGAGATTATTCATTTTAGGTTTGTAGGACATGAAGAAGTATTAAGTTTAGATCCTTTTGGTTTTTTATTGCAGGTGAAATACATGGAGGAAGAGCGAAATTTTACCACGGAGCAAGTGACTGCCATGCTTTTGTCCAAACTGAAGGAGACAGCAGAAAGTGTTCTTAAGAAGCCTGTCGTGGATTGTGTTGTTTCGGTGAGTTTGATCCCTACACATTATTGGGGTCTTGCATGAAGAAGCAGAAAGAAGAAAGCTATTAATTGAAAATAAAATTGCTTTTTGTCTTAGGTGGTAATGGTTATTTTAAGAATTCATCAAACTAGTTCTCATATTCTTGAATATTTTTTTCTGCCCCCTAGTTTTTGCTCATGATTCTGTTATTCTGTCTGTTTAAAGGCTTATCTCAGCCCACTTCTTCCTGGATTCCTTCTAGCACCTAGCATAGTGCCTGGCACATGGTAGCCACATGTTTGTTGAATTAGTTGAATACTCTCAATTAGAAATGCTGTTTTTTCCTTTATTTCTATCTCTGTATCTTTGCTGTTTTTGTATCCAGCGCTAAAGGCAAGGCAGCACTAGACTTTATCTTGTCTTTTCCATTTCCCTATTTAGATGGAAGCCTGGCTGTTTGTAGCTTTGTGCTTGTAGTATGGTGAAGTCCATAGGGACTGTTGAAATTTGGGTGGTTGTGTTGGCCTTTCCAATGAATCTCCTCATTCTGCCGTTGTTATCTGATATTTTAGCTCTTTGGCCTCCTTTGCCTTTTAAAATTTTTATTTATTTAAAAAAATTTTTTTTGAAGTATAGTTGATTTACAGTGTTGTGTTAATTTCTTCTCTACAGCAAAGTGATTCAGTTACACATATGTATGTTCTTTGCCATTATGGTTTGTCACAGGATATTGGATATAGTTCCCTGTGCTGTACAGTAGGACCTTGTTGTTTACTGGCATCTTTTGTCTTAATTTTGGTGCATTGGTTGTCAAAGCAAGGACTGTTAGGTGGCTTATTTCACCTCACAGTTTTTTGACTGATGGATTCCTTGGTTCTTGGCCATCTAGTAAAGTAGTACTGACATTTGTCAGGAAGAATTGGCTTATGGCTCATAACCCACATTTTGGGGATGCAAAGAATAAGAATGCTACTTCCCTTAAAGAGCTCAGATTCAATACAGGCACTGTATTTCTTAGATGGTTTCTGCCTTCCCCCAAATCTCTGTTGGACTTTGAGATTTGTCCCCATTTCCCCCCATCTACCGCCCTAACTTTGATTCTGAATTTTGCTCCATGTAGAAGTAAAAAATTAAAAAAATTTTTTTTTCCTTCCCGGAACACGGGCCTCTCACTGCTATGGCCTCTCCCGTTGGCGGAGCACAGGCTCTGGACGCGCAGGCTCAGCGGCCATGGCTCACGGGCCTAGCCGCTCTGCGGCATGTGGGATCTTCCCAGACCGGGGCACAAACCAGTGTCCCCTGCATCGGCAGGCGGACTCTCAACCACTGCGCCACCAGGGAAGCCCTAGAAGTAAAATTTATGTAAAATGGCAAGACTGCCTGAGTGGCTTTTCCAGCTTTTGGGATCAAGTTGAAAGGTGATGAATTAAGTTATGTGTTGGGGGTCCTCAAGAGTTTTGGTGATTTGATAGGAGAATTTACAGGACTCAGAATAAAGCCATATTCGTGGCTAAGATTTATTATAGTGAAAGGATGCAAAGCAAAATCAGTAAAGGGGAAACGTACATGGACAATGTCTGGAGGAAACCAGATACAAGCTTCCAAGAGTCACCTTCCATTGGAGTCAGACCAGAAGTGCTTAATTCCTCCAGCAGCAAGTTGTGACAGCACGTATGAAATGTCATACACCAGCGAAGTTCTGCCTGAGCCTTGGAGTCCAGGATTTCTATTGGAGGTCATTCACATAGGCATGTTATGCCTTGCATGTACCGAAATTCCAGACTTCCAGAAGCAAATTAAGTGTAAAGCATAAACTACATTGTACAGTTTAGGCACAGTGAACCACTCTTATAATTTAGGGAAATTTTTCTGTTGATTTAGGGAACTATATATCATTCAAATTCCTAGATGCAGAAAAGGGCCAACCTTGCCATCGGGCCTAAGGCTAGTGGTCTCTGGCCTCTGTGTGAACTCTTTTCTGCACAGTCTTCTCTGCACAGTCACTGCTCTAGATTTTGGTACTATGGTATATCTGATTGCTATGTAAATAAGGCCTGGGTGGATTTTGCTTTATTTATAAACTGATTGTTGTTAAAATATAAGCTTTATTTTTTGGGGAAGGTAATAGTAGCCCTTGTGTTCAAATCAAATCAAATGTGTAAAAGGGTATATGGGAAGCTTTAGCACATCTGTTACCTAGTAAGTAGATTTTCCTTCCTAGAGGTTACCAGTTTTACCACCCTGTTACAGATCTTTCCAGAGGTTTTTATGTACCCAGGCAAATATGTATAGGTCCTTTTTTACTTTCATTTTTCTTTTAGTATATTTTGGACAATTTACCTTATATATGTTCCATAGCAGTAAAGAGGTGCTTTGTTCCTTTTAGTGGAGCAGAGTGTCGCAGATTATGTGTACCATAATCTGTTTAACTAGTCTCTTTTTGTTGGACATCCAGGTTGCTTCCAGATTTTTTTTTTTTTAATTGCAAAGAATACTACAACAAGTAAACTTTAACAAGTATCATTTTGCTCTTATGTGGTAAGTTTGTAGGTTATAGGCTAAATTCCTAGAAGTGCAATTGCTGGGACAAAGGATATGTGTATTTTAAACTTTAACAGAGGTTGTTTAATTGCCCTTTAGAGAATTTGTGCTGATTTACACTTATATCAGCAATGCCTCAGAGGGCTTGTTTGACCACAGCCTCACCAGCACAGCTTATTGGTATATTAAATAATTCTGATAGATAAATAATCATAGCAAAGTGTGTGTGATTTTAATGCTGATATTTTACTCTTTAGGTAAACTAGAACATTTTAAAATTTATGAACCATTTTGTATTTTGCTTTTTGTGAAATGTTCCTATCCTTTCCTCATTTTATTTTGAGTGTATGGTATTTATTTTGATTTGTAGTTCTTCGAATATTAGAGAGATTAACTCTTTGCTGTTTTATGATGTGAGTTGCAAATATTTTTCCCCATTTGGTCATTAGAATTTTTTAATGAGTCAAATGTATCAACCCCCCCTCCCCGCCTTTTTCTTTTCTTTTCTTCCCCAGCAAAACATTCTCTTATTTTTATCTCAGCAGATGTTCTCATTTAGCACCTGACATCAAACCAAAGACCTTAGTTCGGTGGGCTGAGACCATTTGTAAACTTAGTGTTTGTAGGTCTCAGTGCCTATGAGCATCAGAGCACCTGCCCTCCCTCTGATCCCTTAGGGATGCCTAAATCTGTCTCAGGTGTGCTAACAGTGCTGGCCACAGGGTGGTGGAAAAGTCGTGGCGCTGCCATCTGCTGGGATAGGAACCCAAGCTGCGCCTTGAAAGCAAGTTCTTTTCAGGTCTCCAGATAGAGTCCCAATTATGCTTATTCAACATACTCTTGTCTGCCTGGGCTGGAATGAAGAAAGGACCATTTTCCCCAGTGGCACAAGGGAGGATTCACAAGCTGGTTTACACTTTTTAGAGCTCAAGCATCTAAGGAAGTCTTGTCTTGGGGGCTGGAGCAGTGCACTTCCAGGTCAGTGCTGCTACCCAAGGGAAACCCCAAGTCCAGCTTGGCAGCCTTTGCACAATGGGTACTTTCCCAGGATCCATGAAAATATTCAGAGCTCATCAGAACATTTTACTTATATGCAGTTTACAACTGTCAGAGGAGTTCAGGACTGTCTGGCCTGGGACTCTTATCAGGATCTCATTTTAGGATTAGTTATTCAAAGCATGAAATAAAGGGGAATACTTTTTTTTTTTTTGCCATACCATGTGGCATGTGGAACTTCCCCGACCAGGGATCGAACCTGTGCCCCCTGCGGAGTCTTAACCACTGGACCACCAGGGAAGTCCAAGAGGGAATACATTTTAAGGATCAAGGCTGCTCTTTGTAGCCCTGTTGAGGCAACTATTTCAGACATGATCAGTACAGAGAAAAGTGGGTACTCAGCAGGGCACAGCTGGCTTTCAGACCCAGACTTCTTCAGTGGTGTGGTTGAAGAGGGACTTCAGCTTGGGCATTCTATCAATAGCTTATCCTCTGCAAGGCTGGTTGACCCAGCAGGTGCAGATCAAGAGCAGCTTCAGGAGAATGAAGACGAGAGACTTGATCAGGTCAAAGGAGAGCTCCCGAGTCTGCTCCACCAGCTTCTGGCATAACAACATCTTGAAAATGAACTTGAGGCTAAGAACTCTCTAAGGACCCAGAAAAGGCTGAGCATGGCCAGCTGCTTCTCTCCGTCCTGGAAGAGATGCACGGAGATGATAGTGGGGAAGTAGGTGCTGAGCCTGTTAACGGCGAAGAAGGGTACAGACACGTTTCACCAGGAGAGGCTTGGAGCCAGGCTGTCCACACGCAGGGTCAGTAGCACAGAGAACACCAACAGGGCCAGCCAGGTGCACGAAGATCTTGAAGGTAGTGAAACCCAGCCACTGTTGGCGAGAAAAGCATCACGCATGTTGAGTGAGCCAGGGACAGCTATACGTCCCACCCACCGGGCTGCGCCTTCAGTCCCCACGGGCCTCACTGATGTCTGCCGTTGTTGCCAGGCGAGCGAGAGGCAGCGAGCAGCCCTGCCCGCTGCAGCCCTTGGCTCAGGTGTGCCACTGATCTCCCGGCCCCAGCTTGGGACCCAGCACTGGCCACTGGCGGACTCCCACCTTGACCTGCCGGTTCTTTTGGGTTTTGTGTTATATTTAGAAAATTCCATCTTTTCTTTGACGGTAAAGATTCCCTTTTATTATGGTACTCATGATTTTTAAAAAACATAAAAATTTTTGATTTGAAATATATTTTGGTATTAGGTGTATAGTAAGGATACAACTTTATTATTTTTTCTGTATGGCTGTCCATTTGTCCCAAGACTACTGAATAGTCCAACTTTCTCCTACTGGTTTGAAATACTTCCTTGGTCATATACAGAATAAATTGCTGTAAGTATTTGAGGGCGTTTCTGGATTTTACTGTTGTTTGACAGGTATATTTTAAATGAAGGATCTCCATAATACAGTAAACTTTCAAATTTTTTTATAGGTTCCTTGTTTCTATACTGATGCAGAAAGACGGTCAGTGATGGATGCAACACAGATTGCTGGTCTCAATTGCCTTCGATTAATGAATGAAACTACTGCAGGTAAGAGATTATTAACTGAAATTCTTGACTTGCTCCATCTTGAAGGTTGTGAAATCTTAAAGCCCTAGGGTTTCTTGTTCCCTGTTTTGCTTGGAGCACTTACCACCTGTATGTCATAGTATTTTTGGATACTCTGTCACATTCTGTGAAGAGTTCACCTGAGAAGTGCTTTTTCTGTATCCTCATAGCACTTACTTTGGTATTTAATTGCATGCTTGTTTGGGAAGGAATTCATTTATTGTGTGTTTGGAGTATTGCTTTGGTTTAAATATTGGGTTTTTCTCCAACTTGTGGATTGGTGGAGTTACAGGGGTGGGGTATAAAGCACCATCTCAGGGGGTAGAATATATGGGAATATTGAGATGGCACAAGGATAGTAGAAACATGGGAAGAAATGTTTGGAGAAGTGGAGGGAGTGGTTTTGGGAAAAATTGTCAAAGTTGTTGGAATTGGAAATTGGAAACGTAAGGAAGCCTAAGTGAATGTCGGCATTTAACTCTTTGAATTAGTGTTCTTCATGAATAAATCATGCAGAGCTTATAAATATTTTGAGTCTTTCATGGATCTGTATACAGAGTCTGTTTTTTCCTACTTAAATGAATTTTAAGTTTAGTACTTAAATGATAACATTATGTTGAATTTTTTTCTTATTGTGTAGTTGCTCTTGCATATGGAATCTATAAACAAGATCTTCCTGCCTTAGAAGAGAAACCAAGAAATGTAGTTTTTGTAGACATGGGGCATTCTTCTTATCAAGTTTCTGTATGTGCGTTTAATAGAGGAAAACTTAAAGTAAGTATATTTTTTCCAGAAGACTGTATTACAAGTGTATGTTAATTAGGAATTTATGAGAGACAACTTAAAATAATTGGTTAAAGAATTTTGTTTCACTAGTGGAAACTTGGTATGAGCCATCTGAACCTGAAATTAGGTAGGTAGGGGTTGGGTGGAAGTTGTAAGCCCAAAATAATTTATCAGGAGTTGACATGGTATGAAGCAAAGAGCATAGACCTTGAGGAAGAAACTCTTAGAGTCCTGAGCCTATTTTTCTTACCTATAATGTGGGGAAAATAATGCTTGCCTTGCAAGCTTACTAGGAGGAATCTTTTTTTTTTTTTTTTTTTTTTTTTTTTAGGAGGAATCTTTAACATGTAGTCCCTTCATATATCTTACACTGAGGATTGAGGAGATGATACACGTATTCTCTTAAGGTTTTGAGTGGGCTGGGAACAGGACGGAGTGACTAGAACTTGGGTGGCTGAAAGAAACCAGACTAGGAGTGATATTGTAGATGTCTGGAGACGTTAGAGCTCTGGAGAAAGCAGTTTTGTACACAGAGAAGTCTAGCAGTGTTAATGGCAGAGAGGGACCAGAGGGTGATCATGGTCACAGTTGAAAAAATTTTTTAAAAATATGTATACACATTTCCTGTATTAGTCTCTTTATTAAGGTCAATTTTATATAGAGTAAAAGGTATAGATTTTAGGTGTTCAGTGAGGGTTTTTTTTAAATTTATTTTTTAAAATTGAAGTATAGTTGATTTACAGTGTGTTAGTTTCAGGTATGTAGCACAGTGATTCAGTTATACATATATATTCTTTTTCAGATTCTTTTTCCCTTATAGGTTTTTACAAAATATTGAGTATAGTTCCCTGTGCTATGCAGTAGGTCCTTGTTGGTTATCTGTTTTATTTATAGCAGTGTTAATCCCATCCTCCTAATTTATCCCCCTGCCCTTCCCCTTTGGTAACCATAAGTTTGTTTTCTATGTCTGTGAGTCACAGTCAAATTTGATGGTATATGCTAGTTCCTCAGTGGGATATAAAATCAGTTTTCTGGCTTGGTGATTTTATCTAGAATTTGCTTAAGAGCCAAGGGTATTTTGAGTATTTAATTATTTGGGTTCTGTATCAAGGTTCTTAGTGCCAGGTCTAAACTGGTTTTCTGCTTCCAATTTAGGAGTTGGTCGAGTGGACTACCTATCCCAGAATAAGTACTTGTTTGGTTTGGAGGGCATTTTGAGTTTCTCTTTGTTACAATCCTGCTTCTTTGAAAACTGGACTTGCCTCTGCTTTATATTCTGATTTGTTTCTATGGTTTATGTTTTTTTTTTTTAATACAAATAAATCTTTGGGATGGTTGGGAAATAAGAGGTTCACGATTTTTACAGATATGAATGATGGACCAAGTGTTATTCTCACTGTTTAAGCTTTACTTTTATCCATAATAGGATTATTTCTAAATTCCATTTTGTACTCTCATTTTTAAACTTTAATTTAATTATTTATTTTAAATTTTATTTATTTATTTTTGGCTGCATTGGGTCTTCGTTGCTGTGCGCGGGCTTTTCTCTGGTTGCGGTGAGTGGGGCCTACTGTTCGTTGCAGTGCACGGGCTTCTCATTGTGGTGGCTTCTTTTGTTACAGAGCCAGGGCTCTAGGTGCGCGGGCTTCAGTAGTTGCGCGGCATGTGGGCTTAGTTGCTCTGCAGCGTGTGGGAGCAACATTGGCATTGTTGCTCCCCTGCATTGGCAGGTGGATTCTTAACCACTGCGCCACCAGGGAAACCCTCTCACCTTTTTCGACAGAAGATACTGCGCATAATTTAGCCTTGTCTTTGAGTCAAAGTGATGTGTATTAGTTTCTGCTTCATTATCAGCTGTTACTTGTCACTTTTCCAATTATAATTAAAAATTATCAAAATACTTATTATAAAATCAAATTTTGGAACATTTATATATAAAGAAAAGACATTCATGATCTTACTACAGTTTGGTGTATTTCATTCTAGTCTTTTATGAAAACAAAATTGGAATTACACAGAACTGTGTCTCGTCTTTTTTTTTTTTTTTTCCTCTCCTATGAGTTCACTTATTAAGAAAAACTTCCTGAGGACATTTAACATTCTTTGAAGAGATTGTTTTAAGGGTGTGGGTCATCACTTATTTAGCCAGTCTTCTATTATTGGATCTGATTAGATCTAGTTTGCTTCTAATCTGCCAGAGATTTGGAAAAGGATAACCTAACCTAATTAGTCTTCTATGTTGAATAGAAACAGATAGCTGTGACTTTGGACTTCAGCATATTTTCTGGTAGTAAATTGCATAGAACTAAATAAGCCTTTGGTATTATTCACAGTTTTGTGGTAGCAATAAGACTAGAACTGTACATGACATGTTAGTGTATTGGGCCTTGAATTATAATTGTTGCTTGGAGTCAGATTGGTGTAGTGGAGAAGGCATAGGTTTTGGAATTGAGGTTGGGTTTTGAATTCTATTTCTACCACTTAATAACTTTGTGACCTGCATATTATCTGATCTGTCTAGGTCTTTGTATCATCTGTAAATTGGGGATTACAATGTCTCTTTCCATAGTGGTTGTAACCATGATTAAATGACACATGCGCATTGCTTTGTTTCAACCTTAATGTCCCTTCTCGCCTTTTTGTTACAGTTTACCAGTTAAATATATATCGTGATAAAATTTTAAATTGGTTAGTTTTTGAATTAATTACCATCTTTTTTTCAAAGGTTCTGGCCACTGCATTTGACACAACACTGGGAGGCAGAAAATTTGATGAGGTGCTAGTAAATCACTTCTGTGAGGAATTTGGGAAGAAATACAAGCTAGACATAAAGTCCAAAATCCGTGCATTATTACGACTGTCTCAAGAGTGTGAGAAACTCAAGAAATTGATGAGTGCAAATGCTTCAGACCTTCCTTTGAGCATCGAATGTTTTATGAATGATGTTGATGTATCTGGAACTATGAATAGGTAATCATATTAATATTTTGATGGTAAACTGAACTGTGATGTTTCCCTACTTATATTAGCCTTAATTAGCTAATTGTTGAAATTATATGGATGTTATGTAACTTCAGTTCTATAGGTAAAAATCAGAGGCCATTCAGGATCTTGCCTTTATTTTATTTAAAAAAAATTTTATTTATTTATTTTTATGTTTGGCTGTGCCGCATGGCACATGGGATCTTAGTTCCCTGACTTGGGTTCGAACCCGCACCTCCTGCATTGGAAGCGCAGAGTCTTAACCACTGGACCGCCAGGG
Organism: Neophocaena asiaeorientalis asiaeorientalis; assembly: GCF_003031525.2. Classification (NCBI taxonomy): domain Eukaryota; kingdom Metazoa; phylum Chordata; class Mammalia; order Artiodactyla; family Phocoenidae; genus Neophocaena; species Neophocaena asiaeorientalis. Next base: position 42,644 of record NW_020173499.1, on the reverse strand, counting down.
ACGTCCAGATATTGCCTTTGATGTGAAGGCTGGGTTTGGTTAGTCTAATAACGTAGACTATTTCCAGGAAATTGGCAGTTCCTTTACATGTGCATGTATTACACGTGAGTTACCAGTCTTCATAAATTCAGGGCAAAGTGCTTTAGTGCAGGATTAAACTGAATTTGCTTTAGTCATTGATTCAGAAATTGGTGTTTTTGAGTAGTTCAGTATCACTTGAGGACAACGGGTCTTTTTGTATAATACTACAAGAATTCTGGGTAACTGACATTTCAGGGCTATCCTCAGAAATACCCAGAATGCTTCTGTTATCTGGTTAGGTTGCTTGGATGTTCTTTAGTATGTGAACTCTACTGGTAGAATTCAGGCAAGACTGATGGCTTGTTTGGAGAAGGGTGGCCTGAGCCATCTTCAGAAAATTGTGATGGAGTCAAAATTGCTTTTAATCTGCCACAATGAGATTACTGTGCCTAGTAACCAGATTTGTAGTCACCTTTCTCTTCTACTTGAAAGTGATGGTTTTCATTTTTATTAAACAGCAACTTTTTGTGTATCTGTGATGTGTTAGGGGGAATCATACAGTATGTGTTTGGCTTCTTTTGTGTCTGGCTTCTTTAACTTAATGTTTCCTAGATTCATGTATTAGTACCTCATTGCTTTTTATGGCAAATAATACTACATTTGTGTGGGTATATCACATTTTATTTTTCCATTCATCAGTTGATGGACATTTGGGTTTCCACCTTTTAGCTATTGTGATGAGTGTTTCTATGAACATTCATGAACAAGTTGTTTGAGTATCTTGTTTTCAGTTCTTTTGGGTACATAGCTAGGAGGGGAATTGCTGGGTCATGTGGTAATCATATGTTTAGCTTTTTGAGGAATCACCAAGCTATTTTCAATGTGTCCAGTGCATCTCTAGTGGCAGTGCACACTTCTCTTCTAAAAGCTCAGAAGGGACTTCCCTGGTGATGCAGTGGTTAAGAATCCGCCTGCCAATGCAGGGGACGAGGGTTCGAGCCCTGGTCCAGGAAAATCTCACATGCCGTGGAGCAACTAAGCCCATGTACCACAACTATTGAGCCTGCACCCTAGAGCCTGTGAGCCACAACTGAGCCCTCATGCCACAGCTACTGAAGGCTGTGTGCCTAGAGCCCGTGCTCCACAACAAGAGAAGCCACTGCAATGAGAAGCCCACGCACCGCAACGAAAGGGTAGCCCCCCGCTCCCTGCAACTAGAGAAAGCCTGTGTGCAACAAAGAAGACCCAATGCAGCCAAAAATAAAAAATAAATAAATAAATTCATTAAAAAAATAAAAGCTCAAATACTTATTTCACATAAAAATGAGTAAAATATAGTTACCATATGATTCAGCAGTTCCACTCCATACCCAAGAGAAATGAAAGCACATTTACACAAAAATTTATATATAAATGTTCTTAGCAGCACTACTTACAATATCCCCAAAATGGAAATGACCCAAATGCCCATCAACTGATAAAATAAACACAATGTGATATGTCCATACAATGGAATATTATTTGACAATTAAAAAAAATGTTGTACAGATGCGTACTGTAGCATGGATGAACCTTGAAAAGTTTATGCTAGATGAAAGAAATAAGTTAAACTGGATTACATTTTGTCTAATTCTGTTTATATGAAATGTCCAGAATGAGTGGTTGCCTAGGGCTGGAGGGTTGGTGGGGGAGTTGGGAGAATAATGTTAATGGTGATGAAAATACTCTTTTTTAGGGTGATGAAAAGGCTTTAAAATTGATAGTGGTGATGTTTGCACAATTCTGAATATACTAAAAGCCATTGAATTGTACACTTTAAATGTGTCAATTCTATGGTATGTGAATTAAATTTCAATAAAACTTAAAAAAAAGGAACAACCTCTACTGTTGCTGCTGCCATCTTTCTAGAATGCTCTCTACCTTTGCTTTTCATGTTTTTATTTTGGACATTTTCAAATATGCAGCAAAACTGAAAGAATTTTACAGTGAACATCCTTATCCTGCCACTTAGGGTCTACTGTTAATATTAACTGTACTTGTTTTTACCACATACCTATTGATCTGTTCATCTATCCATCCTTCCATCTACCCATCAATTTATTTATTTATTTAGACAAAGCTAAGAGTTTAAAAAAAATAGTCATTCATTCATTCATTCATGCATTCTGCTCCAGGTCTTAGTTGCGGTATGTGGGATCTAGTTTCCCCACCAGGGATTGAACCCAGGCCCCGTGCATTGGGAGCGTGGAGTCTTAAACACTGGACCACCAAACCATCATTTTAAACTGTTTCAGTTGCTACACATCCTCACCAAATATTGGTATTAGTGATCTTGAATTTTTGCCATTCTGGTGGGTGCATTCTATACCTCCACTATTTTTTTTTTTTGAGATGTAATTCATAAAAGTCACGCATTTAAAGTATATAATTCACTGGGTTTTAATATATTCATGGAAGTGTGCAGCCATTACCACAACCCAATTTAAGAATATTTTCATCACCTCATAAAGAAACTCTAAATGAGCTATCATTCTGTGAAGAGACGTGGAGGAACCTTAAATGTATATTTCTAAGCAAAAGAAGTCAACCTGAAGAGGCTGTATGATTCCAACTATATGACATTCTAGAACTATGTGACATTCTATATGACAACTATATGACCTTCTAGAAAAGGCAAAACTATGGAGACAGTAAAAAGATCAGTGGTTAGCCAGGGTTCAGTGGAAGGGAGGGATGAATAGGTAGAGTACAGAGGATTTTTAGGGTAGTGAAACTATTCAGTATGATGCTGTAATGGTGACTACTTACACCATTTGTCAAGTTATGTAGAACCCTAATTTACACTATCATGTATCAATATTGGCTCATCAGTTGTTAGAAATGTATCTTACTAATGCAAGATGTAACAGGGGAACTGGGTGTGGGGGTAAGAGGTGTATGGGAATTCTCTGTACATTTTGTTTATTTCTCTGTAAACCTAAAACCAGTCTTAAAAAATAAAGTGTATTAATTAAAGAGAAAAAAATATCTGTACCCATTAGCTGTCTTTCCCCATCTGTTCTTCCTCCCCCAAGCCCTAGGCAGTGGTTAATCTACTTTCTGTCTCTTTGGAGTTGGCAGTTCTGAACATTGCATATAAATGGGGTCAGTCATATATAACGTGTTCTTTGTGATCGGCTTATTTCACCTAGCATATTGTTTTCAAAGTTCATCCATGTTCCAGCATGTATCAGTCACTTTTATTGTTTTTGTTCCTTTTTGCTGAATACACTTGATGGATAATAGGGTTTCTCACACTATTTTGCCTGTGAATAATGCTGATGTGAACATTCATGTGCAAATTTTGTGTGGTCATGTGTTTTCAATTGTCTTGGATAGATACCTAGAGTGGAATTGCTGGGTCATATGGGAGCACTATGTATAACATGCTGAGCAATTGCCAAACTCTTGCAAAGTGGCTACACCAATTTTACATTCCCACCAGGAATGTATGTGAGATCCAGTTTCTCTCCATCCTTGCCAGTACTTTTATCTGTCTTTTTGATTTTAGAGATTTATTTTACATAAAAGTGGAATGTGATTTAACCTATTATTGTTCTTTTCCATAGAGGCAAATTTCTGGAGATGTGTGATGATCTCTTAGCTAGAGTGGAGCCACCACTCCGTAGTATTTTGGAACAGGCCAGTAAGTATCATTGTGACTGTTCATCTTGGGCTCTTTGGAAAATGTTAATTACTTTTTTTTTTTCCGGTTTTAACAAATTTTCATTGTATGAACTACTTCAGTGCAATATGAAACTTCTTTTTATCAATATCGTCCCCCGGAGGACCTCCAGTAGTGTCTAGGGAAATCTGATAGTTTTCCCAGGAAAGGTAATTAAGATTCAAAGATGGATTTAAAGTCTCAGGTATTTCATGGTGGTAAAAATTGTCTTTAGCAGTGTTGCTGTGGTAGTCTTGTAGGTTTTTTTTGTCAGTGAATCTTTTGTTGAAAAATAAGTAAAGGGAGGATATGATAATCACATACTTAACAGGATGCTTTAATTTTATCTTGGGCTAAAAGGTGGAAGTTTGATTTAGGAATGCATTACTAATGTTCCGCAAACCTTTGACAAACCTTTTCCTAGAGTCCACTCTTGTGTTGGTTGCTATTTCATGGTGTTGAGATGTACTCTAATCTTGACACAGGCTCAGCTCTTAAATCAGAATGATTATCACAGATGGGCATGTTCTTTCCATACTGGGTCAGCCCATTTCTTTAAATAGCCCTTCTCAACAAATAGTCAGTGTTTGTTGCACAAAATGTGACCAGGAAATCAGGTGAGTTTTGTTTTTTTTTTAATTTTTATTTTTGGCTGCGTTGGGTCTTTGTTGCTGCGCGTGGGCTTTCTCTAGTTGCGGCTAGTGGGGGCTACTCTTTAGTTGCAGTGAGTGGGCTTCTCATTGTGGTGGCTTCTCTTATTGCAGAGTACGGGCTCTACGCGTGCAGGCTTTAGCAGTTGTGGTGCACGGGCTTAGTTGCGGCATGTGGGATCTTCCCGGACCAGGGATTGAACCTGTGTCCCCTGCATTGGCAGGTGGATTCTTAACCACTGCGCCACCAGGGAGTTCCCACCCAGGTGGTATTAAGAGGTGTTTTATGAGTGACAGCAGAGCCTTGGTGTGTACCTTCTCTCCTTCTGATATGAGGAGATTGTACCTGTGTTATAATCTGGCCTATGCTTATACTCTGGCTGGAGTGCTGGAGTGACTAGATGTGCATCTGCATACTTTTTTTTTTTTTGCATGCCATGTCAGGGATAGTCCAATATTTTGAGGCCCTTTTATTTTCCTTATGGCCAGCTTAATTATTGATGTTTTAACATTTATTTCTGTGAGGCTGTTTCCAAGATTGTAGGACTTGCGTACTGTAGGACATTAGGTATTCCTGACTCTCACCTCTTAAGTCCCAATATTGTCGTGCCACTCTGCCCTTGTTATTTGGAGCGCGCACCTGTGTGTGTGAGCACGCTCACGTGTTATTGTGGAGGGGATTAGGAGTGGTGGGGCTTTGTTATACATTTGTGAATTATTTTGTTGTGATAAGATGTTATATTGCTCTTTTTATTTCACTGTAAAATACTAATTAAAAGATTCTTTTAATATAAATGTCTATTCTAATTGTTTTTAAATAGAGTTAAAGAAAGAAGATATTTATGCAGTGGAGATAGTTGGTGGTGCAACACGAATCCCTGCAGTGAAAGAGAAAATCAGCAAATTTTTTGGTAAAGAACTTAGTACAACACTAAATGCCGATGAAGCTGTTACTAGAGGCTGTGCATTGCAGGTGAGCTTGCTTTCTTTCACAGGTAGCCATTTATAGGTCATTGTAAATACAGCAGTGGTTTTATGTATCCAGCTAGTCTGAGATCAGCTCAGTGATCTTAAGGTCTAAGATTCTAAAACTTCTGTTTTAAAATTGGTATCAGAAGTCGTGTTCATAAATGGAATTGTTTGTACTATATAACATGTAATAAGATGAAATAAGTTACTAGAAACATACGTAAGCCTGAAATACCACTAGAATTTGGCGTATTTGTTGCATGAAGTAGTGTTATACATCAGTTAAATAAAGGTTGAGGTTAATGGAAAAGTAATGAGGAATAGCTAGATTATATGGGTGGTTTGACAAATGATAGACATTTATAAAACCACTTATTTAGGTACTATTAGGTTATTAATGTAAGTAGATGTCTTCTGAAGTCATTCTTTATAGGTATTGTAATAATTAGTTCGTATGTCTACTTGCCAAATGGAATTTTTAAAAATTATTATTCTAGTGTGCAATCTTATCGCCTGCTTTCAAAGTCAGAGAGTTTTCTATCACTGATGTAGTACCATATCCAGTATCTCTGAGATGGAATTCTCCAGCTGAAGAAGGGTCAAGGTAATAATGTTTTTTAATCATTTTTTACTTAAGTGTTAAGTCTTAGAAAATACTCTCCATTTCAAGTTATACACATCTGTAATATTTTGCCGTAGTGCATGAAGCAAAATGATTATTTAGTCATTCATCAGAATAAGTTTGTGTCCTTACTAGCTTCTTTTATTTGATCCTGCTGAAATAATTGCTGCCTTTTATGTGCTGATTGAAGTATATATATATGTTTAAAACTGACACTAGACACACACACACACATACATATTTTTTTTCTTAGGAACTCTTATAATCTGCAAACAGTGCCAGTTGAGAAGAGTAACTAGAGCTATACAGTAATTACAAATCTAGAATACATGGGTAAAAAGTGTTAGCAATGTCCTAAATTTGTGTTTTTGTCTTTTTCCTCTCTCTGTTCAGTGACTGTGAAGTCTTTTCAAAAAATCATGCTGCTCCTTTCTCTAAAGTACTCACATTTTATAGAAAGGAACCTTTCACTCTTGAGGCCTATTATAGCGCTCCTCAGGATTTGCCCTATCCAGATCCTGCTATAGGTAAGTAAAGAATTGGGAATTAAAAAAAAAAGAAATTATGTGTGCTTGGGAGAACTGGAATAGCAAAGCAAGTAGAATATGCTGAAATTTAGGATTTTAGATCACACGCACAAAAAAAACACTTTCAGTCGTATTACCAGGTTTAGAACCAGCAGGATGGTCATTATTTAATTGGATTTCCTATTGTGGACTGTAGTTCTTGTTTTCTTTTTTTTTAATTAAAATTTTTTTAGTTTAGTTTTTATTTTTATTGATTGATTGATTGATTGATTGATTGATGCTCTGTGCGGCTTGCGGGAAGTTAGTTCCCCGACCAGGGATCGAACCCACGCCCTCGGCAGTGAAAGCACAGAGTCCTAACCACTGGACTGCCAGGGAATTCCCTGGGCTGTAGTTCTTGGTTAATGCACATTATTGTTATACCTTGTGCATAATGTGGTGCTAGTTACTGAAAGGAGTTGAGGAGATTCAATTCTGACCCTAACATAGAGTTAGGTGTACACAGAAAATCATTAGAAAATTGTGATAATCAGTATCACAGGTTATGGAACCATGTTGGCTTGAGTCTTCATTGACTCTGAGAAACTTAGAATCTGGATATAATACCAGTCGAGGAGAGAGAAACTAGAGTTAATATGATAATTACGGAACTAGAATACATGGGTAAAGTATTAGGAATATCTTGAACGGCACTTAGAAGCTTGGAAAGTTAACCTACTCTGTTTTCCTCATTTGTAAAACAGGACTAGGTGTGATAATTCATACTTTACCGAGTTTTACGAATTAAAAAACATAAGCAAAACCCTGGTATAGTAACTGAATCTAGAAATGGCAGTTTCTTGATAAGTCACAAGCAGTATGGAATCACTGGGGTTTTCAGTAGAGGAAAGTGGGACAAATCTATTCTAGGAATTTATCTGGCAGTAGCCTATAAAGATGAATTGGAGTAAGGCACTGGAGGGAAGGACCTGTTTGAAGAGTTAGGAGGTACTTGAGTCCTTAATTGAGACAAGATAAATAAGAGTTTGACTATTTGTGAGAGAGGAAGGAGAAATCTGATGATTTAGTAAGATTCTAAGAGTGCCCACTTTGCTTATTTGAAGTATCATGTTACTGACCTTCCACTGAGAAATGGACATAACCTGGCAGTATGGGCATGTATTTGTGTTTGAATTCATCCTCTTAGGTTATGTGTTCTCTTTTATCTTTCTTATGTCCTTAGCTCAGTTTTCAGTTCAGAAAGTCACCCCTCAGTCTGATGGCTCCAGTTCAAAAGTGAAAGTCAAGGTTCGAGTAAATGTCCATGGCATCTTCAGTGTGTCCAGTGCATCTCTAGTGGAAGTGCACAAGTTTGAAGAAAATGAGGAACCGATGGAAACAGATCAGAATGCAAAGGAGGAAGAGGTAATCTAGACAATCTTATACCATTTTAGGCCATTCATAATGGCTCAGAGGTGACACTTGTCTAGAAATTCTAGCAAATAGACTGGGTGACAGAGCTGCTGAGAGTAGGTTTGCATGCGTACCCCATCATATGTGAGCTAGCACAAAGTCTTTATACAGAATTTGTATAGAAGTGGAACATAGTTGGCTTCCTCCTTCAGACCATGCACCTCTCAATTTGACTTATTCTTGGTTCTTTCTGATTACTGGGGAATGCTGAGTCTCAGTTGATTATTTCCACAGGTAGCGTAGAATTCACACTCATTTGTTGGAATTATGCACTGGGTCTTGTACTTACTGTGTATAAAAATCAAGGCTTGATAAAACTATAAATGTTTGGGGTCTCATCCCCACAGATTTTGTTTGACTTGGTCTGGGCTAGAGCCCAGGTGTCAGTTTTAAAAGCCTCCAAGGTCATTATAATGTGCTGCAGGCATTGAAAGCCAGTGTGATTCAAGGTCTCTACAAACTTCTCCCTTCTTTGTCATTTCTGTCAACCTTTGTTCTTTTAACACCTTTAACAGAATTTTCAAGGTGTCCACCTCCCCTAATGTACACAGTGGTTACATTAGGGGAGGATGTAAAAGGCTGATTTAAAAACTGCTAGAAAAAGTTAAGACTTTTGAGAGAAATGTATTCATGAGGAAGCTAGGAGAAACTCATGCTTTCTTTGGATTTTATTGTGTTAAATATTGCCACGCTGTGTGCTTATAAGTACTGCTATGGTTTTACAATGTAGTTCTATAGCCGCTCCTATTTATATAAGGACAAGGCAAGAGTTATTTCCATTGTACAGATGTAGTAACCGAGATCCAGAGAGGAAAACTTTCATGTTCTAAGTGTAACATATGTGTTATAGCTGGAATTTGAGTCTGGGTTGTCTGATTGTTGGTAATTAGTAGGAATTCCACATCATGTGATTTTGCCAATGTGTCATGAAGGTTGCTTAGTCTTTCACTAGTATTTCCTAGTTTCAGGATTTGATGTGACCTGTTTTTCAGAAGATGCAAGTGGATCAGGAGGAACCACATGTTGAAGAGCAACAGCAGCAGACACCAGCAGAAAATAAGGCAGAGTCTGAAGAAATGGAGGTATGAATTGTGTTTTAGAGTATGATTTGCCATCTTTTTACATAATGGTTTTGGCTGACATATTATGTCTTGGAAGGGAATTATATTAGAAATCTTCATTTATCTGAACAGTCTTTAAAGCAAGATTTTGTAGTATGGTTGGAAAGTATCTTTGGCAAAATGGTCTTTGAACTTCAGTCTGGATGGTTTGTGGGACGGAAACACTCAGAAGCCCTAGTTTTACTAGGCTAGTGATTGGTTTATGCTGGTTTCTGAATGGCTGTTACTAATAGTCATCCTACCCATAATTTATTCTTTACTAATAAACAATGAAAGGTGTTTCTTTCAAATTTTGTCAACTCTCTGAAACTTGTCTTTTTGTTGAAATACAGTTTTCAATAATAATGTTTTGAAATATATTTTGTAAATAATGTTAATATTTATCCCAAGTATTTAAATGAATATGTAGCATTTTTGGATCCTTTACAACCTGTTCTTTAACTTTTGAGTTTTCATGTTTAAATTTTGTCATCAGCATTGAAAACAGCATTTCTTTCAAATTATTTGACATTGCAGTGTATAATTTCATCTTCTAATGTATTTCTGATTGTGGCATTTAAAAAAGTTTGGCAGAGCCTTTAGGAGGCTTAAGTCTGGTACCCATTTTCATGTCAGTTAACAAATTTTATTCCTTTAGCTGTGCAAATAATTGTAAAAAAAAAAAATGCAGAGGAAATCATCCTCATAGATGCTTTAGTGTACTGTAGGCCTTTTCCAAGGTGGAAGACCTGTTATTGCCTGGGTTGGGGGCAGCAGTGGGCAAGAGAAGTACGTATTTTTCTGTGTTTG